>NW_028281615.1:0-27884 GCF_059751285.1 Brachycentrus maculatus | reverse complement strand
GCATTTACTTTGTGGTTAGTCATTTTTACTTTCTTATTTTTGTACAAAAATGTTATTAATATAATATAATGTTATGTATATAACCACTCACCGAGATTTTAATGTCTACCGCTTTCGAGACGTACCCGTCTCTTGTAATTGCAATTATTTGCATGCTGTGGTATTGATTGTCCTGACGAAGAGAATAAACTAATATTATCAACATTTTTGTAAAAAATAAATAAGATATATATTATTAGATTAAAACCAATATTTTTAGCTTTTCCACTTTATTTTTATTTGACCAGCGACCGGATTTCGTCGTTACCGACATCATCGGACTGGTGGGAGGCTAGGAGGGAGCAGTTCCTGATACTTCGTTACATAATTTAAATTCATTTAAAAAAAATGCAAATCTATTATAACTTTATATAAAATCGTGCTCTCAATACAAAAAAAAACCTTTATAAAAAATATTTTTAATATCATACAATACTTAAATTCACTCAAATTAAATTAATTTCTCAATAAAATTATATCAAATCATGGTTATCAACTCCTGCCTTGTTTTATATATAACATAACAATTTGTATAGCCTCCCACCAGTCTGATGATGTCGGTAACGACGAAACCCGGTCGCTGGTCAAATAAAAATAAAGTGGAAAAGCTAAAAATACTGGTTTTAATCTAATAATATATTAAAAATACAATTCCATCACGAAGTGTCAGTGGATAATATAAATCTATTAAATAAATAAGTTACAAATAATTGGATAGATATTGGGAAAACACTGCTCTAATGATTATTTATATCAGCCTAGCAACAATTTGACCAATACATTTAGATATTTACATGACCAATGCACTCATTCCCAAATTAAGAAATTAAATAATGGAGTCGTTACAATTAAATATCAATTATGTCCGTGATAAGTGTTTGGATATGCGTTTGGCGGTAGTAGGGATGGGCCTAGACAAGTTACGACACACTTCAGGTTGCAGAACCAGTTGGCTGAAACCTGTAGCAAAATACTAGTTATTATTTTAGTACTGATGCATTGAATACAATGTGTACAACATTTTGAGTGTGTCCAAATACTTGTTCACAAAATCTGGACTATCTCCAATTACAGGAGTTATTTTCATATTATTTTTTGACATCTCATCAAAGATGAAGAAGAATATGGAAGTCTGGGCATTTACGGGGCTGACGACCGTCATCGGCTGGTTTAAGTGATCACTTTACACACGTGTAACATTCACTAATTCTACCCATTATTGACAACCACACTACTCAAATTCTTGGATGTTCTATATATATATGAACCAATTTAGAAACCTTGTTCTTGAATATGTGTGTGATTATAATTCAGGATTCGGACTTCACATACTAATATAAGAGCTTCTGCTTGGTAAAAAGCTTCTTTACATCTCACCAATAGATGTCTCTAGTGAAGTTCTAGTGATTCAAGAACAAGGTTTCTAAATTGGTTCATATATATAAAGAGAACTTCCAAGAATTTGAGTAGTGTGGTTGTCAATAATGGGTAGAATTGGTGAATGTTACACGTGTGTAAAGTGATTACTTAAACCAGCCGATGACGGTCGTCAGCCCCGTAAATGCCCAGACTTCCATATTCTTCTTCATCTTTGATGAGATGTCAAAAAATAAATACAACGTTATTTAATATCGCACGATGGCTTATTATCTATCACTTAAGGTATAAGACCTAAATATGAATGCTATAGAGCATTTTTTGTTAAGGGCATATTCGCTAACACAGAATTCATTCCACTGGAGACCACCGGAAAGGAGACATGTGTGTTCACGCCTGATTAGAAAAAAAATATTTTTGTGTTTTTTTTAAAATATTTATTTAAAAATATTTTCATAATACTTTATAACTCCTTACCTTATAATACCTTTTCTTTTCGAAACCGTATAATTATTACGAAGAAAATCTAATTTTACAATGCAATATCGGTGATTTTAGGAAAAAAAAAACATAAATATATATATATATATATATTTATATATATATATATATATATATATATATATATATATATATATATATATATATATATATATATATATATATATATATATATATATAAATATACATATATATATATATAAATATATATATATATATATATATATATATATATATATATATATATATATATATATATATATATATGACAAAAAAAATCATAGCATGATGAGGGTGTTTTGAAAAAATAATAAAACAAATATATACATATATGTGCATAACTGTCGTAATTTGAGTAGTGTGTTTATAGGCCATGATTATTAGCTTATTTAACACGTATATAAAGTGATCACTTTGCCTATGGCAGATCGTAAGCCCTGTAAATGCTCTGACTTGATGTTGATATTAATTATTCCCAAAAGTTTAGCTTAATCCAGAATTATGAACGAAAATTATATACACTCAAAATTTTGTGAATAAAAAAATAATGTTAATGGATTTTAGAACACGATTGTACTAGGTAAATAAGTATGTATAGACTCCATAAAGCCATGCTATAATTTGAGGCGACTTGCAAAACCAGGTATCCGCGATATTGGTGTCAAACCTCTATCTTTCCGTAAAAAGAAAGTCATTGCATAATTCCAAAGTGGCGGAGATCACTTCTCAGGCCGTGGCATCTCGCTCGCACGCGGCAGCGGCGTCTCGACGGGAGAGAGCGAGAGGCGACATGGCGCAGTTGGGTCGGATTGCGGTAGTCAGAATTTAGGGGAATCGGGCGTTAACGGACACTGACTTAATTTTTTGCAAAAAGTGTATTAAAAAAAAGTAAAGTGTGTTTAGCAGTCGTCTATAATACGTTGTTCCGGGTTTAGTTTCGTACTAGATTTTTTTTTCAATAAATGTTTTTATTTTTTATTTTATTATTTTGACATCTCAACATATATGCCAAAAATATGGAAGTCTGAGATTTACAGGGCTTACGACCTGTCCGCCTCCGTAGTATAATGGTCAGCACGCTCGGCTACCGTTCTGGAGGTCCTAGGTTTGATTCCCAGGAAAGTCAAATAAATATTAATAAGTGATTTTTGAACATTAATATTTATACAATATTACCCTGGACTTAAAGTGTTAACGATCAAGATAACACTGCGTTTATATGGTGCAGTGCCCTATGCATTAATGAAGTGGGGAAAGGGTTTGAAAAAAAAATAATAATCCCGCAAAATAAGGGAATAGGTAAATGATCAAGAATTAATATTTGAATAAAAATAGTAACTCAATTTTTATAAGTTATTTTTTGTATGGCTATTAAAATCATTAATTTTATCTGTGTAAAAATGATGAAATTAGGTATGTTAACAAAATTCTGCCGCAAAGACACATAAGATGGTTATTTTATTTTATTATTTTAAAAAAATATACATTTGTGTTTTTATAATTTACAATAATACTTCAATTTCATACTATTTCTATGAGCCTTAACTGCTCATTATTAAAAATAGGTTTCAAATTGTGGTAGAGTGGGTTTGAACCGAGACACTCTGACTTAAGAGTCTGCTGCACTAACCATGGGACCACAACCCGACACGACAGAAAGATTAATGTTTATAAATTAATAAATAATTAAAATAGTATGTTTTTAACACTTTTCGTAGTTTTAAGTGTGTAATGCTATGGTAGTGACGGGTAGTATTGTTTGCATGCTGTAGCAGTGATTGTCCTGACGAAGAGACGGGTACGTCTTGAAACCGGCAGACATAAAAATCTCAGTGAGTGGTTATACACTTATGTTACTAACACTTTTGTATAAATATATAAAAGTAAAAATGACTAACCCCAAAGTAAATGCTTTAAATATTAATAATATTGAGAATATGTTAATTTCTGACTGGAAAGATTTGACTGCTTGCAACTGTATATTTGTGTTTTTATTATTAAAAATAATAATTCAATTCTATACTATTTTTGTGAGCCTAAGCGGCTCATTATTAGAAATAGGTATCAAATTGTGAAAGAGTAGGTTCAAACCGAGAAACTCTGACTCTGCGACACTAACCACGGGACCACAACCCGACACATATATCATCATTAAATCGTATAAATATGAATCTTAAACAATTTCATAGTGTGGATGTCAATGATGGGTAGAATGGGTAGAATGGCGAGTATTACACGTGTATTAAGTGATCACTTATAAACTAGCCGATGACAGATCGTAACCCCTGTAAATATCCAGACTACCATATTTTCTTCCTTATCTTACTATATTGCATATAATTTTTCAAAAAATTATATCGGCGTGTTATATTGCGGTTTGACTGTAATAAGCGATATTTGTCTACGACATGGAGATATATTTCAGAAAATAAGCTTCTCCAATCTCTATCTCCTAGTTTGAGTAACAGTAGAATGTACACTGTAGAATATTTGTTTTTACAGTAGGTACATAAGCCTACCGTCTTTGTTTAAATGGCTACAACAAGAGTGAACGTCAAGTTTGAATGACGCCACCAGTTATTGATAGTGTGTCTTCCTTATATCGGCTGTCCAAACTCAAAACTCAGTAAGGGACATTTTTTTGTAGTAGGTTTTTTTTTGCATTTTTGGACTCAGTAGATCCTACTTAGTCCAAAATTGCAAAAAAAACGTACTACAAAAAAAATGTCCCTTACTGTGTTTTAAGTTTGGATAGCCGATATAAGGAAGACACACTGTTAATAACTGGTCGCGTCATCCAAACTCGACGTTCACTCTTGTTGTAGCCATTTAAACAAAGACGGTAGGCTTATGTACCTACTGTAAAAACAAATATTCTACAGTGTACTGTTACTCTAACTAGGAGATAGAGATAGGAGAAACTTATTTTCTGAAATATATCTCCATGTCGTACACATATAGCGCTTATTACAGTCAAACCGCAATATAACACACCGATATAATTTTTTAAAAATTATATAGCAATATAGTAAGATAAGGAAGAAAATATGGTAGTCTGGATATTTACAGGGGTTACGATCTGTCATCGGCTAGTTTAGTTAAGTTTGTTGAGATGTCGAAAATAATTCGAAAAAAAAAAATAGAAATCAATTTAATAATTTGCTTCATATTTCCCTTCTTTCCCCTTATAATATACCACGCCTCGCACGATATGATGTAATTTTTTTGACACGAAGTTGACTTGAAAAATTCCGCAAATTCGTGTTATTTGCTCACTGATCTTGCCTACATTTTATTGTATAACCGAATGAGGCTGATTGACGAATAATTCCGTATTTTATTATGTAAATCTACCATTCACACACATACACGCGCACACACACACTTGTCTAAGATTAAATAACATTACGATCTGGGCGTAATGGCTTCGATGTTTTGTCGGCAGAGAACATGCGTACGCTATTAATTGATTGTTTAAATCAATGTTGATAGAGCGCCATTTTAGTAAAATATTACCTCAAGGGCGCTTTAATTCAAATACGGCATGAAAATCTGTAATCAAATTTGAGAGGAAAATACATCAATTTAAGTAAATAATACAATATGTTCCTACTTTTTTCCCCTTGATTAACGGTCGTAGTCAATTCGTACGTATGTAATATATTACACGTTGTATATACATATATCGCTCACTTCTTTCAACAACGTCATAAATAAAAAAAACTAGATTTTTCAGGAGATCGTTTTTAAAGTTTAAAAATATGATAAAATATATATGAAATAAATACCAAGCCACTTTTTACGGTGGAACAGATCTTTTTAGGTAAAACCTGAATGTTTTTTCTGCATTTGAAAAAAATCATGTGTATTAAAACACAGTTAAATCTACCTTTTCCTCAAAATGCAAAAACAACACTTTCTGCCCTGTAGCGGGTAAATATTATATTATGCTTAAAATATGCCGTTTTTGCTGGGATAAAGTACATTTTCTGGACATTCCGAAAACACGCACAACTAAAACTTGTCGATTTTTGATATATGACGTTGTTGAAAAGAGTGAGCGATATATCAACTATATACATAGATCCCCTCGTACGTACCCGCCGATTATACCGACTCCTGACCTGGCGTCATTCAAGTATTTGAAGTACATGATGCCAAGTTTTCCTCGGTCTTCCTTTGTTCCTATTTAATACTGAATTTGCCTCATAAATTTGCTGTACTGTTTTTACTTTGCTCAAAAAATTGGACTTGAGTGTAGTTCCTAAATTTAATCCATGTGAGACTGTAAGTAAAACTCTTAAAGTAAATTCATTTTAAAACATCAGTAGGTCATTTCATTATCTATGTACAGGAATAATTGAAATTCCCGAAAATATTTAAAAAAACTACTACTAAATCATGTCGTTACGCAAGTCTTCAAAAGAAAAGCTATGAGAATAGTGCTAATGAAAAATATTTATAAGAATGTAGAAAAAATGAAATAAGTACTTAACTGGTTACCTTTAAAAAGATACTTATATGTATATGATATACAATATAAAATATAATATATAAATATTTTTTAAGTGATAAAATGCCCAAATATTTTAAGAATAAAGTTGTTTTAAATAAGAAAAAATCATTAACATGTTACTAGAAACAAGGAAAAATAGTTAATTTAAAAAAAGTATCGTAAAATTGTATAATGTATCTATGACGGTTTGAAAATGTATGATGAAATGCCTAAATGTATGAAAAATGAAAACAATACAAATGAAAACAGTCCGGGTTTCGCCGACCGGGTTTCGTCTTTACCGACATCACCAGTCTGATGATAATCTAATAATATATTAAAAATGCAATTCCATCACAAAGTGTCAGTGGATAATATAAATCTATTAAAAAATGTTTTGTGTACTGTAAGAAGATGTAAATATATATTATATATGATGTTATATTATTCATTGATTCGGCATTAACTTTGTGGAATGAAATGATGAAAAAATGAAGAAGATGAAAAAAAATGTCTTTTTCGAAACTAGTCGTAAATAAAAATAAAACTAAATTAAATGGATTTTTAAAGTCTTTAATTTTTTTAAAAATATATGATGTTAATTTAGTGTGAATAATAGTTTTTTTTAAACATAATATTACAAGCATTTTGTCATTACTTTCTTCCTAAAAAACTGGTTAGAAATTTAAGAACACGAAAAAACAAGTAAGATTAATGGTTTCTCGAATTTTCTTCGCATATACTTTGTAGCACATTTAAAAAAACTTTATAAAATAAAACAAGAACTTTCTTTTCAGCCACTTTTTTTTTTGGTTTTCTCTAACCGGATTCGACAAGCGCCTAGTAATCTTCAGGGATGCATATGTGCTAAACTTAAAAGTGGAAAATGTTTATAGTTAAGAAGGTAGATAAAGATGTGGGTAATTTACCAAATTTACCCAAATTTAAAGATTAAAAAAGCCAATTAATGTTAACTACAGAAACATATAAATTAGTACAAAATATTTAGTGTAGATCTAGCAAACGAACGCGTATTTATGAGAGAACATGTGTGTAAGAGGGTACATGACAAACTTACATTTAAGGCGTATATATATATATATATATATATATATATATATATATATATATATATATATATATATATATATATATATATATATATATATATATATATATATATATATATATATATATATATATATATATATATATATATATATTAATAACATAAATAACAAACTAAAAACAAAGATAATACTAACAATATAGACAAAAAATTACAAGTAAATAAAATGTTTAAGTTGTAGAAGTATCCCGCTTGGGAACACCCCCTCAGGTACATGGAACAGATATAATAATAATATAATAATAAAACCCTTATCCGCACCCCAATGGGGCATAGGGCACTGTGTCTTATAAACGCAGTGTTATCATGATCGTTTTACTTATGAAGTAAAGGTGATCAGCCCTCCGCTTCAGGTACCAGTCCATGGTAATATTGAATAAATATTACAGTGAAAAAATCACTTATATTTATTTTTACCCCCCTTGGGAATCGAACCCGGGACCTCCAGAACGGTAGCCGAGCGTGCTGACCATTACACTACGGAGGCGGACATTATATAGATATTGTTCACCATATTCCTACAGGCATAACCATCGGCAGGTTGGTCCTGTATATAAGAATGGGAAACAATGTATTCCGACGCTGTCTTATTTTAAATATAAATATGTTTATTTTACGAAAAAGTACTTAATTAGTATTTCTTTAATTTTTAAATTCAAAAAGTGTTCTGGCGATTAAACAAAACTCAGAGAAACAATGTGATAGAGAAAAATCAACACAGCGTCAGTTTAGAGAAAAATCTTGACTTAATAGTATACCAAGTCTAATATCTTGAGAGGATTTGAATTATTTTAAACTTGTGACAGTGAATTGTGAGAAATGTGTGTGTATAATGTGTGTGTGACAAAGTTTTTTCCTCTATAACTCCGAATGCTGAACAAAGTAAAACAACTACTCTACGCAACTAGAAACTGCTGAAATGCGAATGCTTAGGTGGTCAGCTGAAGTGTCCCTTAGAGGCAAAATAAAGAGTTCATGGATTCGTGAAAACCTGGCTGTAACAGGCATCAATAGTAAGGTAGAAGAAAAGGCAATGGAGATGGTATGGGCACATAGGATGCAGAAAACTTGAACATGTTATGAACTAGGAAATCGCCATGGATCTTCCTCGAAAAGCATCTTGAGAAAGACAGAAGAATTCATGGATGCTGCAGAATGAAAATGTAATTCGAAGGTGTGGCCTAGGTGACGTTGTCCATGATAGAAGGACCTACAACCTGAGGACGAGGAGAGCTGACCCCAACAGTCTACTAATAAGATAAGTTGGGATAAAGCCAGGAAGAAGAAGAATAAAACTTTGTTTCTTAACCCGAGTTTGAAGAGGTAGGTATAATAATTCCTTTGTAAAACTGTTTCCGTGAATATATCACATTAACCCTAGACCACTAGACTTATTCTAATGTTTGAGGTACATAAAGAACTATCGTAAAATTTACAAGGATAAAAACACTCTTTTTTTTTTACTTAATTCTTTGTTCTCTTTGGAAAACCAATAGAGAACAATAACATATCGCTCACTCCTTTCAAGAACGTCATAAACCAAAAAAAAAGATTTTGCAGGAGAACGTTTTTAAAGTAAAAAATATAGTACAATGTATTAAAAATAAATATCAACCCACTTATTGAACTTTTTACTGTGCAACAGATCTTTTTAGGTAAAACCTGAAGGTTTTTTGTCCATTTGAAAAATATTTAGTTTATTTAAAAAAATAATTAAACAATACCTTTTCTTGAAAATGCATAAACAACACTTTCTGCCCTGCAGCGGGTAAAAATTAAGTTAAAAATATGGTTAGTTTAGGTTAGGTTAGGTTATATATATTTAAATATAAATATATATATATATATATATATATATATATATATATATATATATATATATATATATATATATATATATATATATATATATATATATATATATATATATATATGTATATAAGTATGTAAACATGGTAAATTTATGAATGGAAGGGATTGCGAGCGCTTGGCGCACACGGCCTATCTCGGGCAGTCGCATCGAGGCGGTCTAGACGTACGGTCGCCCATAGTGCCAACCCAGCCGCGCACAGACTGTCGGTAATGTGCCTGGCGTAAGGACATATAGGCGAGAACATCCCCCTACAAATATAGCAAGAAAAACGAAAGCGCGCCTCTGAAAACTACCCCCGAAAAATAGTGTAAAAAAAACATGAAAACAACCCTCGAAGCGTAGTGGAAAAAAAACATTCATTTTTGAAAATTTTGAAAATCTTGAATTTTTTTAATTGAGTGCCTTCTGAACGAGCAAAATTCAAAAGTAAGAAAAAATCTATACACATAATTGCTACAAAGTGAATTGAATTTTTGTGATTTAAAAAAATATTTTTATCATATCAATTAGATTGAAACTAAATCGATTTTAAAAGTGTTTATAAATTATTGTGTTGTGACTAGAGGATACGATATACCATACAACAATAAAAGGAGTTTTCCTATATTTAATAATTTGAAACAAAATGTACCATATATTGATGATCAACTAAAAAAAATATTTGAAAAAAGGTTAAAATACGTTTATAAAAATGGCGTTAAATTTTATATATTCGTGAGTGATTTATTTTAAAAAAAATAAGTGGAATTTCAAACGAATTAATATTTATTTTAAAATAAGTGTAAAGTTATTATTTATTGGATGGATTCGCTGAAACTCGACGAAAAGCAGTAAGTTTATTTTTTAATATTTATTTCGACGTATTTTATACGGTTTATATATTATAATATTTTAAATAAAATAAAATGATTTAGAAAATTAATTACAGCTAATAAAGACATTTAATTGAAAGCTAAACTGGCAGTGCACAACAGAGTCATGGTTCCAACCCTAATGTAAAAAAGTGAAGCATAGAGTTGGCAAAAGAAGGATGAAATTTCTCTCAATGCAGTCGAAATGCGATCTCTCAGTGCGGCAAAACCACGTATGGTAGATGTTCCAATGGTGATACAAGGAGAGAATGCAATGCTAAGATGAGCATTACCATTATAAAGATGAATGTCTATACAAAACCGATGTTTGATTGACGTTCTAACGGTGATATAAGGAAAGAAAGAAAGACTGAAATAAGCACAATTCAGCAAATTAATAAAGGTGTGTTGAGATGGTTTGGGCATGTGGATCGAACGAGTGAAGAAAAAACAGTTAAAAAAATTTATGAGGCAAATTCGGTTGAAAATAGAAGCAAAGAAAGACCGAGAAAAACTCGAGGCATGATCAAGTATTTTAAATATATACATATATATATATACATACATACATATATATATATATATATATATATATATATATATATATATGTATATATATATATATATATATATATATATATATATATATATATATATATATATATATATATATATATATATATATATATATATATATATTTATATATATATATATATATATATGTATATGTATTTATATATATATATATATATATATATATATATATATATATATATATATATATATATTCATCTCCTTATAGTAAAGAAAACATTTATTTTAAAATTCTTTCACTCTTTTCATTCTCCATACATTCAGCATCTCATCATTATTTTAAAAATACATATTTAAATAAACATTTATAATATATCGATATTTACATTAAGTATCTATTTATAATGGAGGATTTTTCATTGAAACGATCTCTGTAAAAAAACTTGTTTGCTGGCAAGATTCCTAGACCGCTAATATGAAAAATAAACTGCATAATGTGATAACTACATTCTCTAATCAAATGCAAACATTTCTTGGTTTCAGAAGTAAAGTATAAAAACTGTTTATAGTGATATAAGAAATTGTAGAAATCAAATACATATTGCAGTGAATAGAGAGATTTAGGCATGGGTTATAGTATAAAATAACCGAATCGTAAACAACTTCTTAGAAAAAAGTCGTATAAAAATTCATCAATAACATATTTTAATAAAGTTACTAAAAATATTGCAATGTACATCATTTGCTAGACATTTCTGCTTGTAAAATATCTTATACTAGTTACGCTGTGAGTATACTAGTTACTTCTTCTTTAAAGAGTCTAAGTTCTTGTGCTTGGAGAGGGACTTACATCCAATGTTTATTGTTTGTACTTAATATATGTATTATTTTAGTTTTCAAAAGGCAATGTGAATGGTGCACTGAAATCAGTTATAGCAAATAAAAACCTATCAGCGGAAGCTAAACTGGCAGTGCACAACGGAGTCCTGGTTCCAACTCTAATGTATGGAAGTGAAACATGGAGTTGGCAAAAGAAGGATGAAAGTAGACTGAATGCAGTCGAAATGCGATCTCTCAGAAGAATGTGCGACAAAACGATGTATGATAGATGTACGAATAGTGAAATAAGGAAGGAATGCAAAGCTGGGATAAGCATTATCGATAAAATTAAGAAAGGTGTTTTGAGATGGTTTGGACATGTAGAACGAATGAGTGAGGAAAGAACGGTAAAACAAATTTATGAGGCGAATGTTAGCGGGAAAAGAAGCAGAGGAAGACCGAGAAAAACAAGGCACGATCAGGTATGCCAAATACTTGAAAGTGGTCAGGTTAGGAGTCGTAACAATCGGCGGGTATGTATGAGGAGATGCATGAACGTGGAAGAGGCGAAGAATGTTTGCAAGGACAGAGTGGTGTGGCGCTCTATTCTCTCTGCCTACCCCTGCGGGGAAGCGGCGTGATGGTTAGTTAGTTAGTTAGTTTTTTTTTATTTTTTCCATTTTTAAAAATATTTTAAGCACAAATTTTGTAGATCATTGTAATATATTATATGGATAATTCAAATAACTTTAAAACTGTGTTTTGGTTGGGTTTGATTTTATAGGAAAAATGTGAAGTCAAAGTCCCATTTTATTTTATTTTCCTATAAAAACAAACCCAACCTAAGCACAACTACCCCTACACCTATCCCTATCAAAACATATTAATTTTTTCACTGTTTCTTTGATGTATTATGGGTGTCTGTTAAGTTATAAAAGAAACCCTGAAGATGGCAACAGGTTGTTGCCGAAACAAGTTGGTTTTAATTATAAAAGTGAGTGGATCAAAAAACAAAGTTATTTTAATTCTCCAAATAATGTATTTTTTCTCTTCAATTCATATAATTAATAGACATTAATTCATTTAATCGTCCGCCTCCGTAGTGTAATGGTCAGCATGCTCGGCTACCGTTCTAGAGGTCCGGGTTCGATTCCCAGGGGGGTTTAATAAATATATGTGATTTTTTCACTCTATTATTTATTCAATATTACACTGGACTGGTACCTGAAGTGGAGGTCTGATCACCGTTCCTTCATGTGTAAACGATCGAGATAACACCGCGTTTATATGAAGCAGTGCCCTATGCACCATTGGGTTGCGGTAAGGGTTTTATTATTATTATTAATTCATTTAAAGAGTTTAAAAGCTACTCCTTTTTTATTTCGGTAGGGAGGTTATTTAACTATTTGACATTTAATTTTTAGTAATAATATATACTTATATAAAGAAAAAAATATTTAAAATATTTTCATAGGGTTGCTTTACGTCCCCTGAATAAAAAAGAAAGTATTTTATTGATACTACATTAACTAACTACAAATAAATATAACACTCTGTATAGATAAATTGGCAATGCCCAATGGTTTTTGGTTCTTACCTTTATGTATGGAAGTGTAGCATGGAGTTTGAAAAAGAAGATGAAAGTAGACTGAGTGCAGTCGAAATGTGATCTCTCAGTGCGGTAAAATCATGTACGGTAGATGTTCCAATAGTGAAATATGGGAAGAATGCAAGGCTGAGATGTCGCTCACTCCCAACAACGTCATAAATTAAAAAACTTGATTTTTCAGGAGATCGTTTTTAATGTTTAAGAATATAATAAAATGTATTAAAAATAAATATCTAGCCACTTATTGAACTCCTTACTGCGCAACGGATCTTTTAAGATAAAACCTGAATGTTTTTTCTCCATTTGAAAAATATTATGTATTTAAAAAAAAAAACAAAACCTTTTCTTGAAAATGCAAAAACAACACTTTATGCCCTGTAGCGGGTAAAGTTAAAAATTTGCCGCTTTTGCTAAGATGAAGTACATTTTCTGGGCATTCCGAAAATACGCATTACTGAAAATTTGCGAATTTTGATTTATGACGTTGTTGAAAGGAGTAAGCGATATGTACAATGTGTTACAATGCCTTAAATACAAATAACATATATATATATATATATATGTATATATATATATATATATATATATATATATATATATATATATATATATATATATATATATATATGTATATATATATATATATATATATATATATATATATATATATATATATATATATATATATATATATATATATATATATATATATATATATATATATATATATATATATTCAAAATTTATACTATTAAATTAATTTAATTATATTATATATTACCTCTGTTTTTTTAAAAATTATTTATACTTTAATTAATTAAGTTATTTTAATAAATACATATTTTTTAATAAATGCATACAGTATATGTATTTATATATGTGTGTATAGTTAAAATTTAATAATAAATAATTTTTTTTTAAATTGTTTCGTTCACGAGTGTTTCACACAACGAGCAAGACTCTGTGAGGTATCGACGGCCCCTACGTAAAGTACTCTATCTGCAAATCTGTTACTTTACAGGAGAGACCTTAGAAGATTTTTTAACGTATTTTTATTTATTAACTAACGGTTTTATCTGAAATTCTAAACTGGTGTTATACATTGAAAAACACGATAAAATAATGTATTCAATCGTTTTAAAACTTCAAGCTTTGTCAAAATTATGTAGTTAGCGTTTTAGGAGTTCAGTTCATTTCGAAAATTCGATGTAGATAGCGTCTTATACGCCTGGAAACTAGGCGTAATTTATTTTTTATTTTTTATATTTTTGTTTGTTTGTTTATATTTGTAGATAACAGTCAGTAACGTACACTAAATATCTCAAAATTGAGAAATATGTAGTTAGAGCACTTTATTTATAATTTATTTATTTATTTCAAAAGATATTACATACATAAGTCATAAATACATATAACATTCCCGATGAGTAATTTCTATTTCTCATTTTGGGACATGGGATTAAGGTTAACAAGACTGGAACTGGAACACAAATAGTAAAGTTACAATAAAGATTTTTTTAAATAACCAAAACTAATACATGGCAAAATACAAAAACAATAAACAGGTATAATAAATAGGCACAAGAAGCATATTTGAAATAAACAAATGAGAAAATATAACAAATGAGAAAATATAAAATGCTTAAGGTAAAAACAAAATAAGAAAATACGACTTATCACTACATATGGAAAGATATCATAAAGTATTTTTTCAGATCATTTATTTTGGATCCCCGAAGGGGTTCTATTTTATATAATGTCAGGCAGCTGGTCAATTTGGGTATAGGCAATATATTTTAAGGACCTTACTCCAAATTTAGTAGTGTTTATCGGCGTTTGTACGTAGGGCACGTTGTTATGCTCGTTGTAAGAGGTTCCACCGTAGCCGGCGGTAGGCTGTCGGTATACCAGCTACGACGGTGGCGTTGCGTCACAGCTCTGTTGCAAGTTCACCACTGCAAGAAGTGACTCGACGCAACTCGGACTGGTTTGTTGCGTGTTAACGAATTCTCGACACTTTTCGACAAGTGGATTGTTGCCACAACACCTATTCACGATTGAAAACGATCAATATGTTGGTTGTAATACCAGATGAAGTTTTTGAGGAAAGCAAAACAAACAAATACCACTCAATAGAGAACAAAGAAAAGGTTTTTTTTATATTTTTTTATTGACAAAGCACCCAAAATTATGTGATACTATAATAAATAAAACCCTTATCCGCACCTCAATGGTGCATAGAGCACTGCGTCATATAAACGCAGTGTTATCTTGATCGTTTACACACGAAGGAAAGGTGATCAGCCCTCCGCTTCAGGTACCAGTCCAGGGTAATATTGAATAAATATGACAGTGAAAAAATCACTCATATTTATTTTACCCCCCTTGGGAATCGAGCCCGGGACCTCCAGAACGGTAGCCGAGCGTGCTGACCATTACACTGCGGAGGCGGACACCATACTAGTGATTTTACTTAAACGTTTTTTTAATTATTTTACTTAAACGCTTTTATCATTTTTTTAAATGTTTTATGACCGCACTAATAATATTTTGGAGGCATATTGATAAAAGGTGTTGGACATTCAGCGGGAAGGACAAAACCTACGACCGAATGTCCTGAATGAATTCAAGGTTATATTGTTTCAAAATTCTTCACCTTTCCTTTCCATTTTTCCTTTGTGTTCAATCTCCGTCCCTTGACTAACCCCCTCCCCCTATCTTTCCCCTCTCCTTATTTATAGAACAATTTTATATTTTATATTTTAGTTACTATACAGACCTGAATGATGGAAGTTTAACTTCTGAAACATGTAGTCTTTAATAAAACTCAAGTTGTATAAAACAAGTGTTTTCTTTAATCATTGTACTTTGTATTTGCAAACATTTTTCATTTCATTCCCATTCAGGCATTTCCTTATACATACCCACCAATTATTTAGACTTCTAACCTGACCGCTATCAAATATATATATTATTTAAAAAAAAAATTCTGCCCGGAAACGGCAGAAATATTAAGTTAAAAACATGCCTCTTTTTCTGGGTTTAGAAAATTTTCTGGGCATTCCGTAAAACATGCACAGCTGAAAATTTACGATTTTTGATTTATGACGTTCTTGAAAGGAGTAAGCGATATCCATGCATAGCATACCCATATAAAATATTTAAATTTAAAGATTGTCTAAAACGAGTTTTTTTGTTGTATTTCTTTTCTACACCAAAAGTTTATAACATTCTCCCAATATCGATTAGAGAGGATTTTTTTTAGTTGATACACATCCGTTGACTAATCATTATTTTCTCTTTTCATTTGTGATATACGAATACGATAATGTATCGTGAATTCTTTGGCCGAAATAAACGACAATTGATTCAATTATATCGTATCGCTCACTTCTTTCAAGAACGTCATAAATAAAAAAACGTGATTTTTCAGGAGAATGTTTTTAAAGTTTAAAAATATAATACAATTTATAAAAAATAAATATTAAGCCACTTATTGAACTTTTTACTGTGCAAAAGATCTTTTTAGGCTAAACTTGAAGGTTTTTTCTCCATCTGAAAAATAACTAGTTTATTTAAAAAAAGATTTAACACTACCTTTTCTTCAAAATGCTAAAACAACACTTGCTGCCCTGTAGCGGGTAAATATTAAGTTAAAAATATGCTTCTTTTGCTGGGATATAGTACAGTTTCTGGGCATTACGAAAACATGCATAACTGAAAATCGACGGTTTTTGATTTATGACGTTCTTGAAAGGAGTGAGCGATATTTCAACGTATACACAAAGCACCATTGTAGCTTTTAAATGACTGAAAAACTATATCATTTTTTGACATCTCATCAAAGATGAAGAAGAATATGGAAGTCTGGGTATTTACGGGGCTGACGACCGTCATAGGCTGGTTTAAGTGATCACTTTATGTACACACGTGTAACATTCACCAATTCTATCCATTATAGACAACCACAGTGCTCAAATTCTTGGAATCTTTGACAACAAAAATTCACTGGGCTATTACTTCCGTGTTTTATAGTTGGGGCATCGTTCTAAAAGTCGATTATCCGTAATAAATGTAATTCGGTGTTATATGAGACTAAATTGTTTCCAGTCGACTGGCTGGTCAATATTTCGTTACATCACTCTTGTGGGAATTACGATGGAATAATTTGAATTTTATGCTGTATATAATATGGATAGTATTGTTACATAAGTCTTAAATTCGATTAAATTTTCCATGAACGAAAATTGAATATGAACAAATTGATGTATTGTAGTCATACAGGAGAAAGTGACCAAGTGCATTTTTTACAAAAACGTGATCATTGACTATTTGATATCTTACTAGCTTAATATTGCCCTGCGAAAAATCCCAGAGGATTTTATACTTGGAAGTATGATGTATTGACTTGTTAAAAATGACCAACTGCTTTGATGTGTACTTTATTGCCAAGCAAAAGTGACTTAAATGGCCCTCCTGAACATTTTACATTTTGTTAGTTGGTCACTTTCTCCTGTACGACTACGATATATTTGTTGACATTTCAATATGGATGAAGAAAAATATGGAAGCTGGGTATTTACAGGGCTTATGATGTGTCATAATAAAGACACTGTGCACTACACAGAATTTTATCCGGCAGCCTATTTTTGAAAAATAAAAGCGACTACGACAGTTTGGCGTGATCGAATTTACGCGCAACGTGTTCACGCACCGATCAAGACCACTGATCTGAAGAAATATGGACAAAAGCACAAGCCAATCCAAGCCAACTGACGTGCCGGACGGTGAAATTCCGTGTAGTACACAAACGCCCTTAAGGTTTAGTAAATAGGTTTAAGTGATCACTAAATACACGCGTAACACAAATAACGTAACGTTTATATGTATGTATTTGTATATATGTATATCCGCCTCTGTGGCGTAATGGCTAGCGCGCTTAGCTACCGCGCTGGAGGTCCCGTGTTCGATTCCCAGGGGGCGGTAGTAAATATTGTTAATTGTACATTCTAATATTTATTTAATGCCATCCTGGACTGGTTCCTAAAGCGCAGGAGTATCACTTTGCCTTCATGTAATTCAAGATAACGCTGCCTCAATACGATACAGTGCCTTATGCACCACTGGATGCGAATAATGGTTAGGAAAAAAGAAAACATTAAAATATATATACAAACATATATTTATATATATATATATATATAATATATATATATATATATATATATATATATATATATATATATATATATATATATATATATATATATATATATATATATATAAATATATACAATATATATATATATATATATATATATATATATATATATATATATATATATATATATATATATATATATATATATATATATATATATATATATATATATGTATATATATATATGTTTATTTAATATTTGCCTCATATATTTGTTTTCCCATTCTTTCCTCGTATGTCCAAACCATCTGACCACACCTTTCTTTATTTTATCGACAGTGCTTATCTCAGCCTTGCATTCATACCTTATTTCACCATTGGAACATCTGTCATATATCTTTTTATAAACACATCGTCAGATGATCATACTTCAAATACATTCAATAAAATAAAAGTACTTTTCATTATTTACATAATTTATTTGTATTATTCTTCATATCATATTTTCTCAGAGACCACTAAACCTTATGGATTATTCCCTATAACCCTAATTTTTTGTCGACTTCTTTCGGACATTAATATTTGTGAACAAGTATTTTGACAAACTCAAAGTGTTGTGAATGCAATTAACTGATCAAATTATAAGCTGCATAAAAAAATCATATTTTCAAACGATTTATATAAAGTATATAAAAATAATTATCATGGCACGATCAGGTACGCCAAATACTTGAAAGAGGTCAGGTTAGGAGTCGTAACAATCGGCGGGTTTGTATGAGGAGATGCATGAACGTGGAAGAGGCGAAGAATGTTTGCAAAGACACAGTGGTGTGGCGCTCTATTCTCTCTTCCCACCCCTGCGGGGAAGCGGCGTGATGGTTTGTTAGTTAGTTATATAAAAATAATCCGGGGCTCAGATCTGGCCAACATCCAAATTAAAGAGTTTCTGCTTAATATAAGTTTTCTTAATCCAACATAGAGATGGCTGTTGTGAACTCATATAAACTCTGTTATGAAATTATTCATATATCTGAAAAATACTAAATTTTAGTACTTTGGCTGTCAATCATGGGTAGAATGGTGAACGTTAGGTTAGAGATTTTATATTTTTCTATTTGGATATCCCACATTCCTAGTGGCATGCACAGAGAATTAATTAAGATAGGCAGTAAAGGTAGGTAGTAGGGTAAGCTTGGTACTTTTTACTAGGGTAGGCAATAGATGTAGGTAGTAAGGTAAGCTGGTACTACTCAGTATTGAAAGCTGTCCCACCGCATGCCCAGATCTGATACAGAAGCATCTAGGCTTCCTGACAGATCTGCTCCTGCAAAGCATTTTTTTGTTATTGAACTAAGTCAAATGTGAAACAATATAAAATTGTATCCCGATTTTACTGTGAATTTACATTTAAAAACATTCAATATACCTGTACTACTCAGTAAGGTAGGGTGGTTTCTGGTGACGTTTTTATATGTCACCCTGGTAAGTAAAGATAGGCACCTCTTTTCTGCCTACATGGAATGCACGCCACTGCACTTGCCCTGCATAGTTTTAAGTAACATATAAATACCTTAAGTTTTTGGAAACCCCCATGTATTGCGTTGTAGGTTAATTTGCGTTTTTATTTACTCGTATATCGAGTTCGACGGGAAAGCGTTGAAATTCACTACGAGTATATTGCAGTTCATATTACGATACAAGGTCGCTGCGTGAAACAGATATTTAAGCTTACATTGAATGCGTTAAGCAATCTTATCTTGGAAAACGGCGTGCGCCAATAGCAAAACATGCTAACTTAATTATTGAAGTATTTTCTTTTTTAATTTAAGTTTTACTTGTTTTTCTTTATTTTAAATTCTTTTGCATTACGTTACATAAATTCAAATAAAAAAATATGAAAAAATATAAATATGAATACAAAAAAAGATCCCACAAAGGCAAAGCCTGTGTGTGGGTATACAATATAATTTAGTCATAGTAAAGGGTATAAGGGTATAGGTTTTATAAGTAGAACTAGATTAATAGTGTTAATATAAAATACAAAAAAATACTTGACTATCAGAAAAAAGATGAAAAAGTATCAAGTAAATTTAGCAAGCATGTAACTATAAGAAAAAGGAGTTATTTTCATTTTAAATTTTTTATTTATTTTTTATTTTTTTATTATTTTTTAATAAAAAGCTTCTTTACATCTCACCAATAGATGTCTAGTGAAGTTCTAGTGATTCAAGAACAAGGTTTCTAAATTGTTTCATATATTTAGAACTTCCAAGAATTTGAGTAGTGTGGTTGTCAATAATGGGTAGAATTGGCGAATGTTACACGTGTGTAAAGTGATCACTTAAACCAGCCTATGATGGTCGTCAGCCCCGTAAATGCCCAGACTTCCATATTCTTATTCATCTTTGATGAGATGTTAAAAAATAATACGAAAATAACTCCTGTAATTGGAGATAATCCAGATTTTGTGAACAAGTATTTGGACACACTCAAAATGTTATAAGAAAAAGGAGCTTAAATCTGTCTCTTCAATAAATTTTCATGGCAAATTTTTAAATTTAGACAAACTTAGGGAATTAACATCTAACAAATAGTCTTTGTGGAATAAGTTGAACAGTTTTGGAGCTATGAAAAATGAGTGTCTTTGCGCAAGTCTGGATTTACAAAAAGGGATTTCTAATAAATTATTAATTCTTAGGTAAGATCTATTATTTTTTTTAGGAACTAAATGTCTGCGCATATAAACATATTTTAGACACTGTTGGCAATAGATTTTTCGTAGCTCCAAAAGTTCAGCTTCCTGAAATAATTGGTTGGAAGGAATATTTTATAAACAGTTTGATTTAAATTAAACCCTGAAGACGGCAACAGGTTGTTGCCGAAACTTGTTGGTTAATAAAAATGTGAGTGGATCAAAACACAATGTCTTTTTATTTCTCAAAATAATATATCAATATGATCCACAAAGTTAATGCTTTCAAAATTCAAAACATTTGTTTATACGTTTATTTCTCTATCCTGTTGTTCCTTATTGGTGTGGCGTTCTCTCTGCCTACCTATGCGGAGAAGCGCGTAACGGTTAGATAGTCAGTAATCAGCGGGTACAAATCCCTGTTTTGAATATTGAAAGCATTAACTTTGTGGGTCATATTGATATATTATTTTGAAAAATAAAAATATTTTGTTTTTTGATTCACTCACATTTTTATTAGCAACCAACTAGTTTCGGCAACAACCTGTTGCCCTCTCTGAAGAGGGCAACAGGTTGTTGCCGAAACTAGTTGGTTGCTATTAAAAAATTTAGTGGATAAAAAACAAAGTATTTTTATTTCTCAAAATAATAATGGTACAAATCCCATTTGAATTGTAGATGTCGCAGCCTATTAAACAAAAGTAATAAAAGGCCGGTGATATAACATTATTGGTTATTTGATCTTTATATTACAGATGGACCTTGTGCATATTTTTTCATTGACCCCCATACAATCTGTGCATCTCGTCAGATCGACAGATCAACAGACTTGACCATCGGCTCTTTGAAGGTGAAGCGATTAGTATTGCGCTCCGAATTCTAGGATTTCGATTAATAAATGTCGTGTATAGATAAAAAAGAAGAAAAAAATATGTACATACATCAGTAGTGTAAAGGCAAAGGGGTATATCTGTGTCAGACCAAATTTTATAGGAGAGCAAAAACAAACTTGTGAAATTAAATAACTCATTTGTTTTATGTAGTTTCATATATATATGTATATATATATATATATATATATATATATATATATATATATATATATATATATATATATATATATATATATATATATATATATATATATATATATATATATATATATATATATATATATATATATATATATATATATATATATATATATATATATATATATATATATATATATATATATATATATATATATATATATATATATATATATATATATATATATATATATATACATATATATATATATATATATATATATATATATATATATAATATATATATATATATATATATATATATATATATATATATATATATATATATATATATATATATATATAAATATATCATATTCATATATAATCATATTTCAAAAATCGTCAATTTTCAGTTATGCATCTTTTCGGTATGCCCAGAAAATGTACTATATCCCAGCAAAAGCGGCATATTTTTTACTTAATATTTACCCGCTACAGGGCAGAAAGTGTTGTTTTTTTTAAGAAAATGAATTGTGTAATTATTTTTTTAAATATACTAAATATTTTTCCAATGGAGAAAAAACCTTCAGGTTTTACCAAAAAAGGTCTGTCGCACAATAAAAGGTTCAATAAGTGACTTGATATTTATTTTTAATAAATTTTATTATATTTTAAAACTTTAAAAACGTATTCCTGAAAAAATAAGTTTTTTGGTTGATGACGTTCTTAAAAGGAGTGAGCGATATGTGTATACATAGATGAAGAAATGCTGGGATCATTACCTTAGGACCTTTGTTTTTACTGAAGAAAAGTAGGTATACGTGAAATGTGTTACAATGCCTCATAACTGTTGTCTGAAATCAACTTGAAATGACTGCCTTAAGCACCTGCAATTGACAAAAAAGACAATGATGATTGCTAGCGTTTAAATTGGAATCGGAAAATATTACGTACGTACACAATATTTCGCTTATTTAATAATTACGTGAGGACAATATCATATAATATATTGTATTTTCAAGATTATTTGTCCACCTCCGTAGTGTAATGGTCAGCACGCTCGGCTACCGTTCTGGAGGTCCCGGGTTCGATTCCCAGGAGGGGGGTCAATTAAATTATATACTATATAAGTGATTTTTTCACTGTAATATTTATTCAATATAACCCTGGACTGGTACCTGAAGGGGAGGGCTGATCACCTTTCCTTCATGTGTAAACAATCAAGATAACACTGCGTTTATATGAAGCAGTGCCCTATGCACCATTGGGCGGATAAGGGTGAGGGTGAGGGTTTAAAAAAAATTCTCAAAACATTAGGTATAGTTTGTCTAGCTTAATGTAAGGTAAGGATTCCTATGACCACGGACGAATCCCGAGTACCCAAGACGTTTAAAAAATATAAATATTATATGCTTTAAAAAAATCTCCTTGCCTTGTGCACAAGGATTAACCCTTTGAACGCTTAAATCGACTTAAATCGCCCATCGTTTTTTCTCTTTTGGATGCTTAAATCGACTATAGTCTATGTGTTTTACAAGCCATGGACCAAGGCATTTTCAGCTATTTGCTGGCGAATGAAGATTGTACTCGCACACATCATAGAACACAGGTTTTTAATTCTGAAACCTTGTTCACTTCATAGAGCACTGGGTTTTAAATTATTTTAATTTATTTTTATTTAACTTCTTTCGCCTTCGATGAAGTCTGCCAAATAAAACTATCCGCTATTTTTAATTAAGCGTTTAACCTTGAGAGATCAAAGTGCCAAATTATAAGATTTTAATAGCCTTCTCCATTTTTACAAATTAGAAATACAACAAGCGAGTTTTCCGATTCATAAATATATTTATATAGATCTGTTGCACAGTAAAAAGTTCAATAAGTGGCTTGACATTTCATTTAATTTTTAAACTTTAAAAACGTTCTCCTGAAAAATCAAGTTTTTTTATTTATGACGTTCTTGAAAGGAGTGAGCGATATGTATATATATATATATATATATATATATATATATACATATCGCTCACTCCTTTCAAGAACGTCATAAATAAAAAAACTTGATTTTTCAGGAGAACGTTTTTAAAGTTTAAAAATTAAATGAAATGTATTAAATATAAATATCAAGCCACTTATTGAACTTTTTACTGCGCAACAGATCTTTTAAGGTAAAACCTGAAGGTTTTTTCTCCATTTAAAAAATATTTAGTATATTTAAAAAAATAATTAAAAGTACCTTTTCTTCAAAATGCAAAAACAACACTCTCTGCCCTGTAGCGGGTTAATATTAAGTTAAAAATATGCCTCTTTTGCTGGGATATAGTACATTTTTTGGGCATTCCGAAAACATGCACAACTGAAAATTGACGATTTTTGATTTATGACGTTCTTGAAAGGAGTGAGTGATATATGGGTGTATGTATATATTACAGGTGCTATGGTGTTGTTAGGTAGACGCTCGACTGCAAAACTGGCGTTGCGGGTTAGACTCCCGCCAACTGCAAAATAAATTCAGTATTAATTTTCAATTGGTCTAAGTACGTGTGATGTGTTTTTCATATTTACCTTCCCTACCCTTACTATCCTACCTGCAGACAAGCCTCTAAAAAGTGAAGCTTGCGGGTTATTCCTTAAAATAAAATAATAAATACATGTAAAAATGTATATATATATATATATATATATATATATATATATATATATATATATACATATATATATATATATATATATATATATATATATATATATATATATATATATATATATATATATATATATATATATATATATATACTTCTCAAAAAAGCGTTCCAGGACTTATTGGACGTTTTTTTCTATATTTTCCATTTATCCTGACTGGTCCACAGTAATGCAAGTCCGGATGTAGCTAGTTTAATAAAAAATAAAATAGAAAATTGTGATATGAAGAGGAGAACGCTGTGAAGCGATACAACAAGTTAGCACATTGAAAAATGTATAAAAATTTTCAAACATCCTAGCACTGATAATAAAATAAACATTGGTGTTCAATAACATCCTTTCCTCGTAAATTACAATTTAAAATAAGTTGTCGCTTACATTAGAGTATATATTTAGAATATTTTTACAGTTAAAAATTTTGTTGATGAAACTTATTTTTACGTTTTAAAAATACGTTTTAGTATTAATTTCAATCTAGCTAACTAACTAACTAACCATCCCACCGCTTCACCGCAGAGGTAGGGAGAGAGAATAAAACACCATACCACCTCTGTATTTGCAAACATTCTTCGCCTCTTTCATATTCGTGCGTCTCTTCAAACACAGCCGCCGATTATTCCGACTTGACCTGACAGCATTAAAATATTTTACTGTTTGATCATGTCTTGTTTTCTTTGGTCTTCCTCTGCTCCCATTTTCCACTATACGTTCCACTTATTTCCCCATATGTTTAAAGCATCTCAACATACCTTTAATTTTGTCGATAATATTGCTTTGCATTAATTTCTTATTTTACCATATGAATGTCATAATATTTTTTTTTCAAAACTTACATAAGTCATATATACATATATTATTCCCGATGAGTAATTTCTATTTCTCATTTTGATACATGGGATTAAGGTTAACAAGACTGGAACACAAATAATAGAGTTACATTTGTTTATAATAATATTACATGGCATAATATAAAAAAAAACAATAAACACGTAAAATAAAAAGGCATTAGAAGCATATTTAAAAGAAATAAATTAATAAAACATAAGGTAAGAAGCATATTTAAAATAAATAAATGAAAAATTATTAAAAATGACAAAATATAACAAATGAGAGAATATAAAAAACATAAGGTAAAATCAAAATAAGAAAATATGACTTATCACTACATACATATATATCTTTCCATAAAGTATTTTTTCAGATCAATTATTTGAGATCCCCGAAAAGGTTCTATTTTATTTATGTCAAGGCAGCTGGTTAATTTGGGTATAGGCAATATATTTTAAGGACTTGCTCCAAATTTAGTCGTGTTTATCGGCTCCACATGTATTTTGTTATGTCCTCGTGTATTATGATTATCAATTTCTTTGTTGAAAATCGGTATGGTGTTGCTGTGAGTCGTTTTAAACATGATTTGAAGCATTATATTTGTAATCTCAAAAGTTGGTAGAATGTCAAAAGTTTTCCCTCATATTTGTCTTAGAGTTTACATTATTTTGACCGCGAAGTCTATTACTGTTGTGAACATATGAGTTCATGCATTTGAACAGCTATCTATGTCGGATTAAGAAAAGCTTATTTTATCAGAGACCCTTTAATTTGTATGCAAGTTTCGATTCCCGGATTTTTTTACAAAGTGGGAACTCGTATGTTTTGTGAAAAGAGTGTGATCAATATCTCAAGAAGTTCCGAAAATTTGAGTAGTTGGTTGTCAATAATGGGCACAATGGTGGATGTTTGCGAGTGTGAAAAGTGATCATTCAACCAGACTATGACAAGTTATAAGCCCTGTAAATACACAGACATATATATATATATATATATATATATATATATATATATATATAAATAGCTAAATACTTGTGATAACATGTGCAAATTCTCAAGAATCTTAAAATATATTTTGTATATTAAAAGCATTGGAAACTTTGTGATATGGAAATATAACAAATATAACTAACTAACTAACTAACTAACTAACGCTTCTCCGCAGGGGTAGGCAGAGAGAATAGAGCGCCACCCCACTCTGTCCTTGCAAACATTCTTCGCCTCTTCCACGTTCATGCATCCCCTCATACATACCCGCCGATTGTTACGACTCCTAACCTGACCACTTTCAAGTAACAAATATCAAAGTGGTAATACACAAAGTGATCGATGAAAGATAAGGAGAGTGTTAATCATAAAATGGCTAAATCCTTGTGATAACACGTGCAGCTTTTAAAATATTCGCGTAGAAATGACAGGTTTTTTTAATACCCGCCGATTGTTACGACTCCTAACCTGACCACTTTCAAGTAACAAATATCAAAGTGGTAATACACAAAGTGATCGATGAATGATAAGGAGAGTGTTAATCATAAAATGGCTAAATCCTTGTGATAACACGTGCAGCTTTTAAAATATTCGCGTAGAAATGACAGGTTTTTTTTAATACCCGCCGATTGTTACGACTCCTAACCTGACCACTTTCAAGTAACAAATATCAAAGTGGTAATACACAAAGTGATCGATGAAAAATAAGGAGAGTGTAAATCGTAAAATGGCTAAATCCTTGTGATAACACGTGCAGCTTTTAAAATATTCGCGTAGAAATGACAGGTTTTTTTAATGTCGCATTCATCCCACATGCCCAAATCACCCCACTCTTCCCTACATGCCGAATTTTACGTCCAGCATCCGAATCGCCTGATTAAAAACCAGATAAAAGCTCATTATTAAATTGTGTTATTGTAAAAGAAATACATAAACAAATTATTGCCGGATCAAGACCACAGGTGTTTATGGGTGGGTCACCAAACATTCATTGTTTTAATTGTTTTCGATGAAATGAAACCGAATTTGACTATCACTTTTCACTAATTCATCGTTAGTAATCTATCTATATATATTTAAATGTAATAATATATATATATATATATATATATATATATATATATATATATATATATATATATTTCTATATATATATACATATAAATATAAATATATATATATATATATATATATATATATATATATATATATATATATATATATATATATATATATATATATATATATATATAT
>NW_028281614.1:0-75000 GCF_059751285.1 Brachycentrus maculatus | reverse complement strand
TAAACACGCTAACCATTACCGTGGAGGCGGACTGGGAGTAGGAGCCCTGTAAATACTCACACTTTCATATTCTTCTTCTGTAAAAAAATATTAATTCATAGTGATTTCTCTTTAAATAGCGCCTTGATGTTTTTTTTATTGAAATAATGTTAAAAACTGCAAAAATGTACAATATTTTTTTACATGTCTTGATCCTTCGGTTTCCAAATGAGGCAGTACTGCTCTTCATTGTGTTTTGGTATTTTTCATAGTGTAAACCTGGCCCTAGGAGACAGAAGAGAGGGCTAGTAAGCAGTATTCATATTGATATTCCTTTTCCCTCTTTCTGTGGCGACATTCTGACGATATCCTCCCCCCTGTCGGTGAAAATGTAGTCAGGGAGGCGCTCGACTAAAAAAAACTTTGGGAACGTGTGACGTAACCCATAAAATTAAATAAAACGTACAAATACGCCCTTTTCCATAAACAATCAAAGCTGTTGAAGCGAGTACGTATTTGTACTAATTACAAACGCGTCAAGTTAGATAAAATTTAAAAGTTTGAAATATGTCAACATGGCGAATAAATTTGAATTTTTGCATATATTATCTTGATAAATTACCATAAAGTACAAAACGATTCATCTCGCTAAATGCTGCGGGGTCATGATATTGTATTCATGGCTCATCTCGCCTTACTTTTTATCACGATTCGTAATATTCATAAAATAATATCCGTTAAAGTTGTTTGATGAGTCAAAATATTGTTTTTAATAAAATGTTGTTTTAAATAAAATATTGTTCTTTATCAGAGTTTGAACTTCAAGATTTTAATAAATTCTTGATTAAAAAACATCTATAAACTCACCAGAATATTTTTTAAAACCCAGATATGTACTTTTAAGCTATTTAAAGACTCATTTTGACGTGGTAATTATGTTTCATACATTGTATGATAGTACCATAGTCATGAAATCATGAAAAATGGATTACTTAAACCAGCCTATGACGGTCGTCAGCCAATAATTGAAGTAGTGTAGTTGTCAATCATGGAGTTGTAGAATGGGTGAATATTACACGTGTGTTAAGTAATCACTTAAACCAGGCTATGACGGTCGTAAGCCCCGTAAATGCCCAGACTTCCATATTCGTCTTCATCAATGTTGATATGTAAAAATTATAACATATTTCACTATTCATTTTGTAATAATTATAATCTATCACGTGTTCAATCTCGTTAATTAAATATTTAGTATCCATTCTCATCTCGTTGTGGGGAGATTCAATGATCGTTAAGAATTTGGTTATTCTCCATATTACCCTTTTCCTAAGAGCGTTTAATATTGATTAAAGTATTCACTGAGCTAAGATCAATATTCTACTATTATTGGAGAAGCCTCCAATCCCGACCGGTATTTACCTAAGCCATTAAATATCCCTTTCAAGGGTTCTTGGTAGCTTCAAGATTAAGGGTATTGAAAATAAAAGGAGACAAATTATTTTTTTCAAGTAAATGTATTTATTCAAAACTTCAGAGAATTCTTGTGAATCGAATCAGTCAATAAAGGTTTGTAACTGTTTGACTGCTGAGGAACAATATATCGACTCTTGTATACTTTGAAAAACGTCGATTTACAGACGTTTTTGGCGTCGAAATAACGACGAAAAAAAAAGTTATTTTTTGTAAAAACCCTTATTATCTCCCTTCAAACTACTAAATTTGCAATGAACCATTATTCCAAACAAGTTTTCAAAATGTTTGCATAGGTAATGTAAAGAAAAAATCTCAGCAGTAAACGATTAAACAGCTTTATGTGGTGAATGTGGTTGGTAATATAAGCAGTGGAAAACAAATGAAAACTTGGCATAATCAAGTACATATTTTAAATACTTGAAAGTGGTCAGCTCAGAAGTCGGAGTAATCGGTGTATATGTATTGGAAGATGTATGAATATGGAAGAGGCGAACATTATGTGCAAAGACAGGGAAATGCAGTGTTCTATTCTTTCTGCCTACGCCTGTGAAAAAGCAGCATAATGGCTCGTGAGTTAGAAAGTTGGTAAAATTGAATTGACGGGTTTTTGCAAGGATGCTTTCAAAACGATAAAATAGTGAAGCCTACGGTCGGATCGGAGATAAATAAGTAAATGCTAAGGGGTGTTCTAAGTGCAATCTGATTGCTTGGCATGTTGGATTTTGGATGTGTTTATGTTTTGTCCGAATATCTTGAGGTGTTTTGATGAATAAATGTTTATATGTTCAGTAAACAAAATAAAACAATGCTATCACATCATTTTTTAAATAGAATTAAATCTTTTAGAAAATGTATACATATATATTGTATTTCAAATTACCTATCCGAAATTTTTATTTTAAATATGAAGTTCGAATAATATTTAAGAGCATACGTTTATTAACAAAGCAAAATACGCAAATCAAAATAAACACAATTTACGGAAATAAACACGGAACCAAAATACCCGAAACAAATGGGACTTATTAAACAAAATCTGACACAAGTATATATCTATGTTTTTTGATAAAAAAAACTGTACAATATTTTTAGTGTGTCCAAATACTGCAAATCTGGATTTTCCCCAATTACAGAAGTTATTTTTCTTATTATTTTTTGACATCTCATCAAAGATGAAGAAGAATATGAGAGTCTGAAATATGGGGTTGACGACCGTCATAGGCTGGTTTAAGTGATCACTCTACACACGTGTCACATTCACCAATTCTACCCATTATTGACAACGACACTACTCATATTCTTGTTATATTAAGTTTTATATATGTGAACCAATTTAAAAACCTTGTTCTTGAATCACTAGAACTTCACTACAGACATCTATTGGTGAGATTAAATGATTTTTTTTATTGAGCAGAAATTCTTACATAAGTATGTGATGTCCGAATCCTGGATTATAATGTCCATGGTCGTCAGCCCCGTAAATCTCGTAGATCTTAAAAAATATCGCATCATTCGGCGTGTTTTATTTGATTGCATTTCAAAAACTGTTTACTTTTCATTTACGATAATTTTATAAACAAGTACTATAAATTTTTCTCTTGGCATGGGAAAACACAGTAAGGGCTGATTATTGTAAGATAAATAATAATTTGTAATTATATGCATGATAAAATAAAGATTTATTACATCAAAATTTCATATAAAAAAATTAGTTCAAATTGGAATTCATATGTTTAATTATAAATTTATTTAAATTTATTTTCTGAGACAGCTTTGTAAAAAAAATAATAAATCCATAAAATTTAGTTCAATTATAAGCGTGCTTTTATGTATTTGAAATTAAAAAAATAAAATGCCAATTTAATAATTTAATAAAAATAATGTACTAAAATCTATTTTATTCATACGTAGCATTATGTTTTTTTTTCTTTAATTTTGCCATGATTTTTCATAATATCAAAAAACTTGAAAAAATGAATTAATATTAGCTTTAAGAAATATTGTATGGCTTTTCTGTCTCGTATTTTATTTTAAGCTTTTTTTTTGTTAATTACTGTTTCTTAGAAATGTAAAAATATATGTATAAAACCCTCTTTGATTCGATGAATGTTTCGGATAATTTTGATTTTTGAATTTTGAGATAATTTAATACATGTTTTTTATATGCCTAATAAAAGTGACTTTGAGACAGCATCAGCGGGGTTCTAGCAATCACACGCCTCGTGCCCGGGGCTGATTGAATTCCAGGGATGTTTCTCACCCCCACGAGAAGCCTACTTACTACCTTCATTCACCACCCTTGCAACGAGTTAGCCTCGGGGAAGGACCTAATTATTTTATTTTACCTTCAAGCGTTGAACTTTAAACTAATATAATACATGTACCCGTATTTCGAGAATTTCAATGTTATTTTCAGCATCTACAAATCACAGGGATAACAAATAGGCTTAACTTTTTATATATATTTCTGGAAGGTAAAAAAGTAATGGTTGATGGTGTTGTCGGTAGTGAAAAATAATAATTTTTAAGTTATTAAAAAAACAATATGAATACATCGGTAAATAATACAAAAAGTCTTTCAGTATCAAACCATTTTTCATATCAGCTTTACTTGGTTAATTCCTTTATTCACCGTATGTTCACGATTAAAGTGGTATTAATCAAGTAAAACTAACAGAAAAATGCATAGATTTTACCACAAAGTGACTGCCGAATCCATTAATGAGTTATCTGAGTAACCTAGAATATGGAAGCTAGTACAGGCATCACATATTTGGGTTTAGAAATCGTTAGCCATAGTGTATTCGAAAGTTAGAGAACAGACTAAAAAAACAGTTGCCACATTAGCTATTTGCCTTAGAAATATTTTCTGGACCAACAAGCATATAATAACAGAAAATTTAAATATACCAGACACGCATGAGACCAATCATCACGTATGCGGTGGAGACAAGAGCCGACACAGAACCAAAAATCTACTCAGAACATCGGAAATGAAAGTCTTAAGTGCTATCACAGGGAAGACATTCAGAGACAGAATTTGAAACGAAGATATTAGGCGGACCTGTAAGACCGAAGATGTCGTATAACGGATTAGAGAAAGAAGAACACTTTGGAGAGACCATGTCAACAGGATGGATGAATCAAGGACACCATACATTGCGCCTGACGAGATACCACCGGATCACCACCTTCCCGAAAGACCACCAAAGAGATAATAACTAGAAGTCAATATCACAGGAGGAGTCACTTTCTTGAAAAACACAAATCTTTAGAACTAAATTGAGAAATAGAAGTAGAAGGTGGATAATGAAAGTAATATTATGTTAAAGGATATATATTGTGGCGCATAAACCACACAAATATGTGCTGATAAGACATAGAGTGACAGGCTTCCGAGAAAGACTGATGAAGAGCTCCAACCTGATCATAAACTGCTTGTGGAGCACAGATAACAGTTTGACTTGTGACAGTACTGAAGCACAGTGTTGCGATAGACAGCAAGCTGATCATCTCACATCTTCTTTCCCAATTTTTTTTTTGTATTATACTCACCATTCAGTCAAGCTGGAATGAATTTAAAAAATATAAATATAATTTATGAAGTGGATAGTTTATTAACATGAATTAATTTTGAGAAAAAACTGTATTCTTATTGATAAGAAATAAAAAATTGTGAAGAATTTTCAACAAAGTTTTATTTTAGTTTGAAAAAAAGAGAAATGTAAACAAACCGTAAATAATCCGCAAAGCCTCTATTAGAGTTTTGTCTGCAGCTAGGATAGTAAATGTGAAAAATACATAACAAACACCCAGACCAATTGAAAATAAATCTTTCTTGAATTTATTTTGCACTTGGCAGGAATCGAACCCGCGACGCCAGTTTCACAGTCAGGCATCTACCAAATTACGCCACGGCGCCTGTCGCGTATTATTACCATATTTCTTGTATTTATTTTTTCGGCATTTACTTTGTGGTAGGACATGATGAAATTATTAAAGACAACACTTGTTTTTTTTACCACTTGATTTTTTAATGTTTACATTTAGACCTGATGATGGAAGCTTAGCTTCCCAAACTAGTCATCATAAAATAAACACAAGAGTTTAAAAAAATTATTTCTTTAATAATTTCACCATGTTTCTTAGTACTATGTGAATCAAGATCACACAAATATGGAAATTTCTAGTGAGAATATATTGTATTTACAATTGAGATTTTTTGTACCCATGCATGTCAACGTTGAATAAGATATTTTCTAAAACTAGGACAAACAAGAATAAGTAACACGTGTATAGACTTCTTGTTTTGTAATACTTTGTTGAGGTTTTACGAAAAGTTCTTTGCATGTCAGTTTATTTATGAGTTGACGAAAGTATAATATTACAAATTTACATGTAAAAACTGAGTTCTATCGAATGGATTTTTTTTTTTAAATTCAGAAATGTTTAAAACGGAAGTTATTGAGAGTGTTTTACAGATGACGAAACAACGTTTTGGGTGTGTCAAAAACCTTGTTCACAAACCAAGCAAAGATTTTTAAAATAACTGGTAAATTTTTAAGCTTCGGAGGTAAGTTTTCAGTTGTCGCTTACAAATAGGAATAGGCTATAAAACTTATAAAGTTGGAGCTTAAGTATGGCTAAGATAAGCAGTGTTGCATAAGCCGTAGCTAGATTTCAGAGTCACTTGAATATTAAATTTTCTACATTTTCCTTGCCTATTTTGTACAAGGATTAATATCATATTTAGTTTATATCCATCAATCTGTATGTAGTTGGAAAAAGAAGCATAGGCAGACCGAGAAAAAAATGGTACAATCATGTGTGTCAAATACTTGAAAGAAGTCAAAATAATTGGTGGATATATATGATGAGATGCATGAATATGGAACAGGCGAAGAATGTTTGAAAATACAGGGTGGTATGTCGTTCTTTAATCTCTGCCTACCGCTGCGGCGAGGCGGCGTGATGGTTAGTTAGTTAGCTAATATGGGTTAATATAGTAATTTTATTATTTTAATATCAAGAAAATATTTATGCTTACTCATTTAGGTAATAAATTAAAAGTCATTAATTTTGAGAAAGCAAAAATATTAATTTCAGCAGGATTAAAAATGTGTTTTAATTTGTTTTGAATCGCCTGGATTCAAATAAACTTTTCGCACAACCTTGAGGCAATCATATCACCCAGTTAGAGCTCATAATCTCCGCTCCGGAAATGGTGCTTTTGGTATCCGATAGTAAAGCTGTCATTTCCGCAACTCTCGAAAGCGATGTTTTCATTAAAAGATTTTTCGCTGAAATCCAGGAAAAAGTTAGGAATGAAAATTAATTTCATGAAATTTTGCCGTTCATATTTTTTGTCTGTTTTAAAAGTCGTTTTTTTTAATTCTCAATTTTATTAATTTTTAAAGTATTGATTTTGTGGTTAGACGTTTTTACTTTTGTATATTTGTCAAAATAAATGTTAGTAATATTAGTTTATAATCACTAACCGAGATTTTTGTCTACCGGTTTCGAGTCTCTTCGTTAGGACAAATACTACAGGTCACCACCATAGCACTTTTCAGACACTTATAATAACACGAAGTTTTTTTTTCACTATTATTTCTAAGATAAAGTTTTATTGAAAACTATCGAAGTATGTTTTGTTAATACAAATACATTGAAATTTATTATAATTTTTTGACATCTCATCAAAGATGAACAAGAATATGGAAGTCTGGGCATTTACGGGGCTGATGACCGTTATAGGCTGGTTTAAGTGATCACTTTACACAGGTGTAGCATTCACCAATTCTATCCATTATTGACAACCACATTACTCAAATTCTTAGATATTCAATTTTTTTATTTATTATTAGATTAAAACCAATATTTTTAGCTTTTCCACTTTTTTTATTTGACCAGCGACCGGGTTTCGTCATTACCGACATCATCAGACTGGTCTTAGATATTCTTAGAGGTCTTAGATATTCTATACATATGAACCAATTTTGAGTTTCTGCTCAATAAAAAGCTTCTTTACATCTCGCCAATAGATGTCTCCAGTGAAGTTCTAATGATTCAAGAAAAAAAATTGAAATTGGTTCATATATTTAGAACTCCCAAGAATTTGAGTAGTATGGTTGTCAATAATGGGTAGAATTGGTGAATGTTACACTATGTAAAGTTATCACTCAAACCAGCCTATGACGGTCGTCAGCTCCATAAATGCCCAGAATTCCGCATTCTTTTTCATCTTTGATTGGATGTCAAAAATCACAGTTGAATAATATTACATTTTTTGTTATAGTTCAATTTAATACATTCGTTTGTTTTCAACCCTTAGGTAGCGGTTGAAGGCACGGATACTAACATTTTACACCCTTTTTTACTGTTCCTTTAGGGATAGGATTTAAATAAGTACATGAATAAAATTGTAAATATTCAGTAAAATTTGCGAAAATTCGAGAATAACGGAAATTGATGCTGACGCAACACTAAGACTAAAAACATGTACTTTTTTCTTCACATTTGTTTAGCAAGAATACAACTGTATCGAAATTCATCATTATTCAAGTCAAATAATAATTAAAATTAACAATAAGAAGTTTGGTTCTCAATCATGGGTAGAATGGTGAATATAACACGTGTATACCATAAAGTTATCACTTAAACTAGCTTTTGAATGTTTGTGAGCTCTGTGAATGTCTAAACTTCCATACTCTTCTTCACCTTTGTTGAGATATCAAAAAAACATACACATACTGTATATATAATGAAAACAATAAGATAAATTAGAAGACAGCAAGTCGTGAGAGTTTGGTGATCTCGTCCTTAGGTGTATATCGGGGATAACATCTACCCTGGTGTGGCTCCAATGGTTTCGTCTGTTACGTTTCTGTGGCTCTATGTTTGATGACAGTTGAGCAGGAAAGGTTTTCACACGTCTAGTTATAAACATTACGTATTATATTTGAAATTGAAATGAAAATAAAATAAAAATATTTGAAGATATTCAATATTTATCAAAAGAGATATGTATAATAGAGTTGGCCATTGACGTATGAAGAAAATATTTTTTTAGATATCAAATACAAAGAAGTTGCATTTTAGATTGCACATAACGTAAAATTAAAAAAATAAAATATTTCATACTACTATTGGCCTTAACCAGAGCTACGATATGAAATACAAAATGACAGCTGATAAAGCGCAAAAAAATGGCTTTTCCGAGAACTTTGAGCTGTAGTTGAGAGCCAAAAGTAGAATCGAATATTTAAAAAAATATTTTTTTTCGCTATGTGCATTCTAAAATCAGCTTTTAAGACCCCTTTCATCGTTAAATTCGCAAAAAACGTCATCGGCCCATCCTAATGTGTAATAAACATAACTGTCTCAGTCTCAAATGACGGTTTGAATTTTTCTCATTAAAATTTTTAATTATTATTTTGCCCGAGGCTCTTATTCTCTGTTTCTTATGTGAAACTAGTTTTTTTTTTTTTTTAATATTCTTGTAGTGTACAAAATATTTCAATTCAATATTTATTAAAGTAAGTCTTTACTAGTTGAATTTTTTTTTTACTTTGTCTTATAAAAAAACAAATGATTATAACCATTATAATCCCTCGGATAACTTCAAATTGTGATTTATAAATAAATTATTCTTAAGGTATCGCCGGAATTGATAAATAACACATCGCTCACTCCTTTCAAGAACGTCATAAATCAAAAATTGGCAATTTTCAGTTGTGCATGTTTTCGGATTGCTCAGAAAATATTCTATATCCCAGCAAAAACGGCATATTTTTAACTTAATATTTACCCGCTACACGGCAGAAAGTATTGTTTTTGCATTTTGAATAAAAGGTATCGTTTAATTATTTTTTTAAATATACTAAATATTTTTCAAATGGAGAAAAAACCTTCAGGTTTTACCTAAAAGATCTGTTGCACAGTAAAAAGTTCAATAAGTGGCTTGGTATTTATTATGAATACATTGTATTATATTTTTAAACTCTAAAAACGTTCTCCTGAAAAATCAAGTTTTTTGATTTATGACGTTCTTGAAAGGAGTGAGCGACATGTGATATTTTTTATTTATTTATGAGTGTGTAGTATAATAATCAAGTGTCAGATGAATAATAAAAATGAAAATAAAATGAAAGTGTACTTAACTAAAAAAACTGTTTTTGTGAGCTTGTGTTCAGCATTAAGTATATATACGAGAAAATTAATTATTTAATCATGAGAAAATAAACAATTGTGAGGTTTTACCCATTTGCGAGTAACAATTCAAAATGCCAAATTTCATTACTTTTTGATGAAACAATGCGGTGATAAGACCTCCATTAAACTTTTCTCACTGAGGATGATAATGAATATTCAAACATTCACCCCTTGTTAAAATTGATCTGAAGTTTTGACATTATTGTATTTATAAACATAGAAAACATCTATTTTAATTCTTAAAAGTTAAAATTCGATTCAAAGGATGTAAAATCTCTGAGTTATTATTATTTGTAAAAAATATTTCCCTAAAATTTTTGTAATTTTTTAAAATCCGCTTTCCACTTTTCAATTCGAAAACCCAGATTTATGAACAAGTACGTATTCCGACACAATTAAAATAAGTGGTATAATTGAAAGCTGCATAAAAATGAAAAAAAAATATTTTCCGGCATTTCCCAGAATACAAAAATTATCCAGGGTTCAGATCTTGCATACATCAAAATAAAAGGGTCTCTGCCTAATAAAACTGTTTGAGTATGTCTAAATACTTATTCACAAATTTGGGTTTGATCCACTTTGAAAACCCAGATTTGTGAGCAAATATTTGGACGCACTAAAAATATTTTTCTTCTAACCCTTATCCGCACCCAATGGTGCATAAACCAGTCCAGGGAAATATTAAATTAATATTAGAGTGTAATAACAATTATATTTATTTTCACCCCCCCTGGATATCGAACCCGGAACCTCCAGCACGGTAGCTAAACACACCAACCATTACACCACGGAGGTGGACAAACTTATAATATTGTGGAAAAATATTTTTAGCATCCCTTATATAAAATTATTAACTATTCAACAGTGTGTATTCGGCTACCGTTCTGGAGGTCCCGGGTTCGATTCCCAGGGGGGTCAAATAAATATAAGTGATTTTTTCACTGTAATATTTATTCAATATTACCCTGGACTAGTACCTGAAGCGGAGGGCTGGTCACCTTTCCTTCGTGTGTAAACGATCAAGGTAACACTGTGTTCATATGAAGCAGTGCCCTATGCACCATTGGGGTGCGGTAAGGGCTTTATTATTATTATTTAGATAAAATTCAATTTATTATATAAATTCTTATACATTTAATCGCAGGAATAGACAAATTTGCACATGTGTTTTTTTCTGTATTTCATTTCCCGTTCCATATATCCAACTACGTTTCTATAACAAACACTATAGGCAGAGAGTGGACTGTTCTAACAAACACAGAATAAAATCAAATTTAGCCAACACGACGATTGGGTTGACATAATTGAGTTGACACAGTAACGAGTTTTGAAATGGATTTTTATTTCCAGGAAATAAAGTCGATAGTATTTTGGAGGACAAATGTGTATTATTTATATCATATACTATGTAGAACATAGAAGCCTGCAGGTTAACGAGATTGATTATAAAATGCTTTGAAATGATTTTTTATTGTACAAGATTGCTAAAAAATCATTTCAAAGAAATGATTTTTTTTATTGTACAAGATTGCTAAAGGATTATTTTTTTTTAATTTATAAAACAAAATTTTGATTCTTATTTCAATTACTTTATTATTTACCGGGTTTCTTATTTATCTACCAATTTTGACGTTTGAATTGTTTACCTGATAAAACAATAGTTTCTCGTATTTCCACATATTCTCGTATGTCCGCCTCCGTAGTGTAATGGTCAGCACGCTCGGCTACCGTTCTGGAGGTCCCGGGTTCGATTCCCAAGGGGGGTAAAAATAAATATAAGTGATTTTTTTCACTGTAATATTTATTCAATATTACCATAGACTGGTACCTGAAGCGGAGGGCTGATCACCTTTCCTTCATAAGTAAATTGATCATGATAACACTGCGTTTATAAGACACAGTGCCCTATGCACCATTGGGGTGCGGATAAGGGTTTAAAAAAAAAATTTCCACATATTACATTATTTGAAATTAACTACTTCTACTAATACTATCACGCAGTTTCCCCACAGGAGTAGGCAGAGAGAGTGGAACGCCACACTCTTCTATCCTGACATATACTCCTTGCTTCCTTCACATCCATACATTTAGTTATACATGCCCTCCGATTACGTAAGCTTTTGAAACCACCAGATCTTTAAATTATGATTTTATTATATTAAATTCACTTGGTGAATACCATTTTTCCGAATACATCGCAATACGTGTTTTTATGGATATTAGGAAATAATAGTTTTATCAATGAAGTTTGAATAAAAAAAAGGCGGCCATGTGACTGTCGAACCAATAAGCTAAATTATAACACCTAATTTTATAATATATGACACGCACTTGCTATTATGACTCTATGATAAATAAAATAAATACATAAAATACCAAAAAAATATAAGCATCAACTTTAAATAAATATTTAAAAAAAATAATAATAAAATGGTTAAAGATGAAACATCTTCTTGATGGCGTAGCGGTGAGACCAACCTTTAAACTGCTTTATGAAAAAGAAATTGTTATGGTAAAGTATAAATCAAAAGTTAAAAGGTAGCAATTCATAGGCACTCGGGGTTACATATCTGTATTTATTTATTTTTTTTTTTTTTTTAAAGAAAAATATTTGTGTTTTACATAATTAACACAAATAATTCAATTTCATACTATTTCTGTGAGCCTAAGCGGATCATTATTAGAAATAGGTATCAAATTGTAGTAGAGTGGGTTCGAACCGAGAAACTCTGACTTAAGAGTCCGTGACACTAACCACGGGATCACAACTCGTTATGGATTGTATCATATAGTAGAACGTATCACTGATGACTTGTAAAAGTTCTCTGAATAAATAAATAATAATTAATAAAAAAATTAAACATGTTCGTTTTCGTTATAACAAACCCGCACAGTGGACAAGCTCAAAGAATCCATTAGCCAAAATATCGCCTACCAAAGGTATTCGATAGCTTCAGCGTAAGACCGGTAGAATGCTTGGTCAGAAAAATACATAATTTAAAGGATATTATCTTCTAATCTTAAAAGAATAAAATCGGTTGTTTGGATGTTATTTTCGTTCATTTATAAACACCCTTCTGTAAAAAAATAATAAAATATTTTGTATCACTTTAATGTTTTGTGTTATTCTTACTTCACAATCGTCAGACCATTTTGCCGCTCTGTTATTCAAGATCAGGATAACAACACTTCGATCCATTGAAGTGCCATATTCGTCATATGAGTTCTATAAATATTTCACATCGTGAAAAGGGTTAAGGGCAAGAATGTCATAGCAATGTCATTTTGAAAGAAGTACACTGAAAAAGGTTTCTGGGGTGAAGGTATCAAGTCTGTATTATCAAGTGGATACCAGAGCAGAGTGGAGACATGTTCCTACTGGCATTGAGTAATTGCACTTCCTTGGCAACCCTCCAATAGCACCCTGGATTAAGGGGTGGTTTCAGGACAGTTAAGCCTATACCTGTGACATTAAATTTCTTTCTAATATTCTGTATATGTCGTATAGATGTTAAAGTTTTTCATGTTATTTTTTGATATCTCAACAAAGATGAGGAAGAATATGGAAGTCTGCATTTACGGGGCTTACAACCATCATAGGCGGTTTAAGTGATCACATCACCAATTCTACCCATGATTGAAAACCACACTATTCAAATTCTTGAAACTTCTATTTATATTTAGTTCAAATTTAAAAAAAAATAATGCTTGAATCACAATAATTTTAAGTAAAGACATCGTTTGGTGAGATGAAGAAGCTTTTTTATAAAGCAGAAACTCTTATATTTGAATGTTAAGTTAAAGTCAAAGTTTTTCAAAAACAATTTTTTACTAATCGAATCAGAAGTCACATTTTCGTAATGTTTTTTAATTCATTATTTTAATTTCTTTTGGTAAATACCACTATTTCTTTAATTTTGTGACAAGTGCTTAGATGTATTATCACCTAATGCCGTATACGGTATAAAAGATGTCTTAACTTAATATGAAAAATCTTTCGATCTTTTTTTTTATTTACGGCTAATGCCTATAACACCATTCACAAAAAATGTACCAATAACAATTAGAAATACACTAATATTTAAATGAAGATGGATGTTTGAGCATCTCAGGGCTTGTGACCTGGCATTCGGCTTTAAACGATCACTTTATCCACTTGGGTTCACTATTCTGCGTATTATTGAAGATTCATATTGCATTAATTTTTGAAACCTGTATAAATGCGATGATTTTGGGTACCTTCCACATGCGAGTAGAATTTTTGATTTTTTTCATCATTTGAGAAATTTGTGAAATATATTTAAAGCTTGCTCCATTTAAACATAGGTGAGATCCCGAATTAGTTCATATATATGTATTTATATATATATATATATATATATATATATATATATATATATATATATATATATATATATATATATATATATATATATATATATATATGATGCATAGGGCACTACGTCATATAAACGCAGTGTTATCTTGATCGTTTACACATGAAGGAAAGGTGATCAGCCCTCCGCTTCAGGTACCAGTCCAGGGTAATAATATTGAATAAAATTACAGTGAAAAAATCACTTATATTTATTTTACCCCCCTTAGGAATCGAACCCGGGACCTCCAGAACGGTAGCCGAGCGTGCTGACCATTACACTACGGAGGCGGATATATATATGTATATATATATATACATATATATGTATATATATATATATATATATATATATATATATATATATATATATATATATATATATATATATATATATATATATAATATATATGTATGTATATATATATATATACATATATATATATATATATATATATATATATATATATATATATATATATATATATATATATATATATATATATATATATATATATATATATATTCATATATATATTTATATACATATATATATATAAATATACATATATATATATATATATATATATATATATATATATATATATATATATATATATATATATATATATATATATATATATATATATATATATATATATATATATATATATATATATATATATATATATATATATATATGTATATATATATATATATATATATATATATATATATATATATATATATATATATATAATACGTATATATATAAATAAACAAATGTTTATTATGGAGACAAAGCCTAAAATTACATTTTATAAGACACCCGATTTTTATAACAAATACTTTGTTTCAAATTGGCCATACAAAAATTGAATTGGACGCCTAATAAAACAAATTGGAGGTGATATTTTATGATTTAAAAAAAAATATTAAATAAGTCCAACTTTTCATATAAGTACTGCTCATGATCAAGTAGTATTGAAAATTTCAGTACACATCACAAGCAAAGATGACAGCGCGCCGCGCAAACTTACCAACTTGACGTTGTATGTAGTCACGTATGCCATACCTTATGTCAGACTACACACTCCACGGCAAGAACATCTCCAAAGTTATCAGTCGATTCACGTACTCATGCACATATGTGTGATGAAATCATATTATTTTGATGAATGCCTTACGTGTGAAGGTCGGGTCAAGAATGCGATGGATTTATATCCGAAATTTGAAATCAAACCCCCATACGGACGTGTTACCTTAGGCGGAAAATTCCCGCAGGATAAGGAAAAAGGAATATATTATATTTAAATGCCTTCGCCGAAGCGCTCACAATATAAATCCTCGCACGAGCACAAATTTGTCCGTTTTTCAGGGCATATTAATCTCGCTCCGGAAGACACGTCTCTTCTAGTAAACAGGTTTAGTGTGAGATATATTATTCACGAATATGCGGCAAAACGCTGTATGATAGATTTTTTGAAATTTCTAAATAGATGAAGAAGTATATGGAAGTCAGGATCAGCTTCCGTACTGAAGGTCCTGGGTTCGATTGTCAGGGGGGGTCAAATAAATATACGAGTATAAGTGGTTTAATAATTAGTTAGTTTGTTAGACATTACTTTCAACATGGTGTGTCTAAATCCTTGTTCACAAATCTGGGTTTCTCTACTTAAGTCATTTTATATTTCACTATCTACATATTTCCATTTTTAAGTTCAATACATAAATTAACATTTACATAAGTAAAAAATGCAAATTTAAGTAAGTGAATCTCAAATTTCCTTAAGTTATAGCCGATTGGTTTGAAATATTGACACAACGTTTCATTACAATACTCGACACTGATAAAACTGAATAAAACTGATAAAACATAAATAATTCATTTAAAATACGTGCCGAGTATAATGCTAGTATTAAACATTTTTAAACATTTATCGTTGAAAGAAAATATAAGATTTTTTACGTTATCTTAACTATTCAAGCAAAGCACCAAAATTTAAATACAGGAAAAACGGCATCAATTTAAAAAGCGTTATTCGTGATGTAACAACACTTTGTAAAAAAAATACTTCAGTGGGGGTTGAAATTGAATATCCCAAGCCAAAGCCAAAGCCAAGGTTATCTTGGGGAAGAATGTAGTAGAGATAAGATAAAAGAACGTGATGAGAAAAGGAAAGATTTTTTCCAGATACGTCAAACGTTTTTCAGAGACTCTTTGAGGAGTTATTTTTTTAAAGCTTTCCCCTAAACAAGTGGAATGATAATATCTTGGTATAAAATTTTGGGTTCGCTAAATTGTGAGAGTTGATAACGACATTTGTTTTATAGAAAGATATATGTTTATATATATATATAAACATATATATATGTATATATATATATATATATATATATATATATATATATATATATATATATATATATATATATATATATATATATATATATATATATATATATATATAAACATATATATATGTATATATATATATATATATATATATATATATATATTTGTCCGCCTCCATAGTGTAATGGTCAGCACGCTCGGCTGCCGTTCTGGAGGGGAGGTCCCGGGTTCGATTCCCAAGGGGGGTAAAATAAATATAAGTGATTTTTTCACCGTAATATTTATTCAATATTACCCTGGACTGGTACCTGAAGCGGAGGGCTGATCACCTTTCATTCATGTGTAAACGATCAAGATAACACTGCGTTAATATGACACAGTGCCCTATGCACCATTGGGGTGCGGATAAGGGTTTTATTATATTATATTATATATATATATATATATATATATATATATATATATATATATATATATATATATATATATATATATATATATATATATATATATATATATTTATATATATATATATATATATATATATATATATATATATATATATATATATATATATATATATATATATATATATATATATATATATATATATATATATATAAATATATATATATATATATATATATATATATATATATATTTATATATATATATATATATATATATATATATATATATATATATATATATATATATATATATATATATATATATTTATATATATATATATATATATATATATATATATATATTATATATATATATATATATATATATATATATATATATATATATATATATATATATATATATATATATTATATATATATATATATATATATATATATATATATATATATATATATATATATATATATATATATATATATATATATATATATATTTATATATATATATATATATTTATATATATATATATATATATATTATATATATATATATATATATATATATATATATATATATATATATATATATATATATATATATATATATATATATATATATATATATATATATATATAATATACATATATATATATATATATATATATATATATATATATATATATATATATATATATATATATATATATATATTATATATATATATATATATATATATATATATATATATATATATATATATATATATATATATATATATATATATATATATATTTATATAACAACTAATTAAAATAATGGTCATCACGCTCGGCTACCATTTTGGAGGTCCCGGGTTCGATTCCCAGGGGGAGTCAAATAAGTATAAGTGATTTTTTCACTCAAATATTTATTCAATATTACCCCGGGCTGGTACCTGAAGCTGAGGGCTGATCACCTTTCCTTCATGTGTAAACGATCAAAATAACACTGCGTTTATATGAAGCGGTGCCCTATGCACCATTGAGGTGTGGATAAGGGTTTTATATTTTTATTATTATTATGAATTAAAATGCAGTATTGATTGATTTGGCACTTACTATGTGAGAAAACTTATTAATCTTAATATCCAATTAAAAAGACCACTTAAAAGTAAATTGATATTTTTTTTAATTAATGTTTTACTTGGTAAATATCACTATTACTTTAAATCTACTGTGACACGTGTTTCGATTTATTCCGCATCTTTGAAAATGATGCGAAATGCATCGAAACACGTGTCACAGTAGATTTTTAGAAATAGTGGTATTTACTAGGTAAAACATTAATTAAAAATGGATAGATCTCACCACAAAGTGACTGCTGAATCAATTTATGAAATAAAATTAATATTAACAAGACATGTTTAGAGAATTTTGTTACGTTTACGTTTTCATAAACAAGAGACAAAACAAATATTTTGTAAAATATAAATTATTTATAATGATTGCATTTTAATAACTTCAAATAAACTAACTAACTAACTAACTAACCATCACTCCGCTTTGCCGCAGGGGTAGGCAGAGAGAATAGAGCGCCACACCACTCTATCCTTGCAAACATTCTTCGCCTCTTCCACGTTCATGCATCTCCTCATACATACCCGATTGTTACGACTCCTAACCTGACCACTTTCAAGTATTTGGCATACCTGATTGTGCATGTTTTTCTCGGTCCTCCTTTGCTCCTTTTCCCAATAATATTCGCCTCATAAATTTGTTTAACCGTTCTTTCCTCACTCATTCGTTCTACATGTCCAAACCATCTCAACACACCTTTCTTAATTTTATCTATAATGCTTATCTCAGCTTTGCATTCCTTCCTTATCTATCTATTCGCACATCTATCATACATCGTTCTTCTGAGAGATCGCATTTCGACTACATTCAGTCTACTTTCATCCTTCTTTTGCCAACTCCATGTTTCACTCTCCTTTCTATGTCTTTATCAATCTTTCCATCCTAAGAAAACATACTACCCAAATACACGAAATCATCTACCTGTTCCAAAATCTCTCCGTTTACCAATATTTCACATTCAGATCTGCATTCATCTCTTTCGAAAACCATAATTTTGGATTTCCTAACATTCGTCATTAAATCACTTTCCTTGCACACATTATACACTTTCCTTCATTATCATAATACATTACAGTACATTTTCATAATACTTATGTTATATCAGCAAGATAAGAACACGAACAACGAATTAACTTTTTGTATCAGAGAAAAGAATCATAAAAACAGGAAAAAAAATAATTAGCGGTTTGCTTCAATTTCGATTAAATAAGTTGTGTAAGTAAATTCCTAATAATTTCACGGAACGCTTTTCTCCAGAAGCATTTTTTCTACAAATGGTTTTACTCTACTCCAAATTGCCTTCTTTGCGAAGCTTTTTGATGGCCAAACCAAGCGAAATAAAAACTAATACGGACTTTCCAGAATATAAACTTGTATTTTCCTCCATCAATGAAGCCTGTAAATATATCTTAACAACCTGAAAATGAGTTTTTCGCCCATCGTAAAGGAAAAGTTGACCGAAACGGTAATACGTATTCTGAAAGCAGAAAACATGGTTCGATATTCAAATCTCGTAATTTAGAAATACATATATGGTAGGATTTCCAAAGTATACTTTACCACGCATTACACTTTGAGCGACACAATGTGTTTGACTGAACACAATTCAAATAATTGTTAACGTGTAAATACAACATAGAGGTTTAAGTATTAATCGTTGACCGACAGTTTAAGGGCATTAGCCCAAATTTTCATTTTCTTTATCATCTTTGTTAAAAAAATAGTAATAAAACAACTTATTTGACTTATGATATAAATAAAAAAAATCTTAACTTTTTTATATAAATGACTCGTTAGTAGAGCTCAATACAGATTTTTTAAATACACACTCTTAACGTTGATATTGGCAAAATGAAAAAACTTTCCACTTAATTTTACGTTACCTTTTCTTGGATGTTTTTTGCAGAAACCGGTTGGAAAAAGTGTGCCAATAAAAAGTGGTTAAAACTAAGTTGTTTTATTTTATGATAATTACGTTTATTAATAACTGTTTTATATTGCTTATTAGGTAGTATAATGTCTGTAAATGGACTGAATACGCCTTTTAATGTCATCACATTTATTTCAACGGCTAAAAAGGTTGACTCCATCTTTTTTTGATAATTGCGAACCAGAGCAAAGTATTGCTAGTTTAAGTTAAACCAGAATTAGTGATTTTTTATTTAAATACTTAAATGTATATTATGTAATAAATTTTGTGACAATGCAATTTTTTTACCGAAAGCAGATAAAAGTTATGCTTTTATGATAATAAGTCCAAACAGTAGTAGTTTTATTTTAAAAGGCCCTGTCAGCCACCAAATGTTTTTTTTCATTGTATTTTGAAATAATTAAAAAAAAGTGAAATAACAAATATTGTAGGCAACCTCTTGAAAACAAAAAAGTAAACTTTTTTTAGTTGACAACTGAGAAGGTTGGGTAAATTTTCATCCAAGACTCAAACCACAGGCAAGCGTTGATATTCATTAAATCCATCTATGAAATTTACTCAAAAGTAAGTTGGGAAGTAGATGCTTTCATTGCAGGGATGAAGAATCTCGTTTCAGTGTATTTTCAAAGAAGTGCGTTAAATTTTGTTTACGCTTATAGATAGATGGAAGACTATGGACTATGGAAATTTTATGGATACCTTGCGTTATTAGTTTTTTTTTCAATAATAAATGATGATTGATAATTATTTTAAGAATAGAGATATTTGATAATTAACAGAAATCATTTATTACAATAACAATCATACAGGAGAAAAGTACAAACATTAATATAAAAAAATAATTTGTGTATTAATAAAAGATTATTTCGAAAAACTGATACTAATTTTTTTAGAACTCGCACTGATGCGCCATGGCTTTTGAATTTGATGTAATATTTTTTCTGGATTTTGATGAAAATTATAAGTAAGAAATATGCCATAATAACTAAGAAAACAAATGTGACTGAATGAAAGAAAAGAAAATATATTATTTAATGAATCTAATAATTTTTATAATTAAAATCTAACTTTGTTTTAAAATCATTTTACGGTAAATATTTAATAGTGATTTTAAAACAAAGTGACATTTTAATTATAAAATGGAAAATCGCAAAGCTAGTGCTTCAAATATAAATAAAAAAATATATATTATAATTTTGGTTTCCCTTATTTTCTTGATATTTTTATTTGAATTAGGACGAAAATTTGAAAAAACCCTACTTTGTAAATGTTACCATTTATTTAATAACAAAAAAATAATTTGCCGTTTTTTATTTAAAGATTGTTTAATGTTGAAATAATTTAACTTAAAAACTTGATAGAAAATTAATCGGTTTTAATTTTTCATAAAACTTTCTATTAAAAAAAATAATAAAATTCAAAGCAAATTATTTTGTGAAAAATTTTCATCACAATTTTTTTTTTAAAGATAAAACTACAAATATGTTAAGCGTAGCTTTTTGCAAGAATATCAAGTTTGTTCACCAGACAGAAAAAATGGAAATGCGATAAAAAAAACTGAAATAAAAAAAATGTTATACGGTGCAAAATCCATCCATATATTTCCAGACGCAAAAATTCCTGAAAATATTCCTGAAATATTCCGTACTTTCAGAAATTGGATCCTAATGTGATAACATCCCCAATATAACGGTTCCTGCGCTCGTCCTGATTGCCAAATCCCTTCACGGAAACTCGATTATTATTGCTTTTAGTCCTTTGAAATAACCTTATGTTCAAGACAATACACCAGGCCGTAGATTTTTCAAAGAATATATCAAAATTATTGTGATCGACAAAGTAAACCTTTAATAACCACAAAAGTAAGAAATACATAATCATATATTTGTGTAATTTGTTTTTAATAACAGCAAAAGAGAATTTAAAAAAAATATTTTCTATTGTTTTTTTAAACATGCTTGTGAGCTAAAATAATAAAAATTAAAATAATAATTTTCTGACGTTTCTCATGTGAGTGATTATAATCCAGGATTTGGACCTCACATATGAAATTGAGTAGTGTGGTTGTCAGTCATAGGTAGAATTGGTGTATGTTAGACGCCTATGACGGTCGTTAGCCCCGTAAATGCCCAGACTTCCATATTCTTCTTAAAGTTGAGATGTCAAAAAAAGATAAATAACCTGCATATACCTGCCATACATTTTTTTATTATTATTTGAAATATTTATTATTGATAATATAATACAAGCTTACAACATTGAATAACATCCCTACATTATAGCAGCCCTCAACAGTGTGCCGGACAGGGAAACATAAAGCATGTTTAGTGTTTATATTTGCCTACCCCGTTCCTACAACCCTCATCAACATTGTCAGCACCATTTTATATCTACTATCCACCATTTGCACGCCGTAGGCGGCTACATATCACTCACCCCCTCAAATGTTTATTGCAGATAGCTATATTTCTAACCACTAAACTTTGCGAACGTATTATTACCGCGCAAATTTGTATTTTAATAACTGGCAATGATATTTTTGCATTAAAATCGCAGCGAGTGTTTTCGCCTAGAATTTTCTCACATGGATAACCATAAATTAATTTATGGAAACTTTGTAAAATAAAGAGGTAACCCACTCAATAGTCGTAATAGACTATAAAAATTGTAAAATTGGAGCTTAAGTATGGACATGATAAGCGGTTTTACATAACCGTAGCTTGAATTTCGATTCATTTGGAAGGAAGGTGATTTAAAAAAAATAATTTCATACAATGTTTTTAAGCAACATAAAAAAAATTGACAAAATATATGGCATCAATCTTTTGATGCTTTTCAAAGAGAATATATGTACATCAGTGGGTTCAATACCAAGAAGCAATATCTTCAAACCATCCAAAAACAGACTAGCGATATTGCTTTAAGTTTGAATCTTATAATAATTCATCAAAGTTTAAATGAATACAATAAATGAATTCATATACTTAATGATAAAAACAAGGTAGGTAAAAAAAATAAAAAAATGAATCATTTTATCTTTTTTTTAAATATTTTTATACACTGGATTTCAGGGATATAAAAGAATTTTCCTGGATTTCGTTTCAGCTTTCTCTTAAAAATACAAACCGTATGTATAAAATATCACTTGTGTATTTTTTCTAGTTCTATAACTATATGTGTGGTTAAAATGTTTTCCAATTGATATTTCATCCCCTATAAATGAAATGTTATACTTTCGTGTTTTATGAGTACGTTCTGTATAAGAAAGATGAATGTTGCAATAAGTCATATGTTCCTTCATCCACTTCCCGATCATCCAGAAATGGATATTGAACGTCACATTTCCAATGTGAGGTCATCAATAAATTGGTATTTCTAATATGTATGTGTATATAGCATATACCATAAAGGTTAGGATATTGGACCTAGTATTTTTGTCAGTAAAAAAAGTACGTTGCAAAAAGATAAAAATCATAGTACAAACTTTTTTTGACCTTTATCCGCATTCAATAGTGCATAGGACGCTGCATCGTATTGACGCAGTGCTATCTTCATCGTTACTTACATGAAGGCAAGATGATCACTCCTGCGCTTCAGAAACAAGTCCAGGGTAATATTAAATAAGTATTAGAGTAAAATCAATAATATTTATTTTCAACCCCCCCCCCTGGCAATGAACTCGGGACCTTCAGCACGGTAGCTAAACACGCTTACCATTACTCCAAGAAGGTGGACGTATATATACATAGAATCTCAAAAAAGCACTACGTAATTTTTTTAAAGAAAAAAATCTTTAAAAACGGAATCAAATGGTTGCCAAAATGTTCGACAAAACGATGTTTGATAGATGTTCTAATGGCGATATATGGAAAAAATAATACGCTGAAATAAATATTATCGACAAAATTAATAATAATGTGTTGAAATGGTTTTGGCATGTTAATCGAATGTTTATATTATTTTATAATTTTTCTTTTGTTTCTTAAAATTTTAAATTATCCCTCAATCACCCTTAAATTTCATTCATCCATTTCCATTTTTTTATTTCGTCATAAATAATTTTTTTGACATATCTTCTAAGGGAGCGCATTCTATGGCATTCACTTTGGTTTCATGATGGTCTTATGGTTTTATATTTTTATGGAGTGCCAATATTGAAATTAAAAAAAATATTTATTCCATCAATTAATTGATCATGTAAATCTGCTAAAAGCCATTTACATAAACCTTTTCATTTAACCCTTTTCATTTTATCACTTTGTTATTACGTTATTAAAGGGAGGCTTCTTTATCAATTTTCATTTCATCCCCTAAGTAGGTAGTTATTTATCCAGGCCATAAAAACGACAAATCCACCGTATAAAAATGCGACTCTGTAACTCATGGGTATATTTATTTTCCTATAAACTTGAAAACTCTTATCAAATTGCAATGACGATGCTGATTTTTTATTATCATTTGATGACATGAGTTACTTTATTGTTCATCGTGCGGAAAACCATGAAATTATTCTATATTGCCAAAATACGTATTTTTGCATACCTGTTTTTTTGTCATAAAACCAGCATAGCCTTTTTGAAAAAATGAAAACCAAAACCACTTTGCTACAAATTAAAATTTAAATAAAGACACGCTTTGAGTGTATCGAATTGGATGTAGCTTGGTAACCAATAATTGGGACATTCCCAAAAATGACAACTTTTTTATAACAATTAAATTGTAATTTTATATACGTAATATTTATCAATCAGCTTTCTTTTTTCGTAATATTTAAAAATAATTTACATTTAATAAAAAAAAATATTAATAAAAATTTTACCCATGTATTAAAAAAAACTTTTATCAAGCAGACATAAATAAAAGCTTTTGGCTTCTGATCCTCCCCCTCTCCAATGGTGCCAAAGACAGTGAATCAAATTGTCGGTGATGCAATGTTAATTTGGTCATCATTTTTATTTAAATAAGGTGTCAGTCCTGAGCTTTATGTTGTAGTTTACGGTATTATCCCTATATAAGATAAAAGACGAATATGTATATATTACGACCAACACGGAAATCCAATCTCGGATTGCACTTTCTAGGGTAGCGTAAGAAATTTAATTAATTAATACAACATACAAAGTAACTAAATATATCATTAACTAACCAAATGTATAGAATTAAACGAAACATATTTTCTTTACCGATTGTGCAACTGATTTGAAAACAAAATCAGTAAGAATGAATTAAACAGATATCAATAAAGTGGTTGTTTAAATTCCATTCACCAGGGTAGAAAAATTCTTAATAAATAATTACTGGTATTAATGAAAAGATACTAAATACATCAACAATATTACACATTATGTAGTATAAAAAACTTATCTTTCACTTTTGTTTTCAGATTGAAAACAACAGAATTGAAAAGATGATCAAAACAAATCACTTGTTTTTTATACACAGGTTGTAATAACAAAATTGATAACACGATTGGTGAGAAAAAGTTTGAAACAAATTGTTAATATGGTAATTTAAAGTCCACGTTCCAGAGTACTGTAAAATTTTAAATAAATTACTACTGTGCCTTCTGAATGGTAACCAAATATATCAACAACGTTACAGATTGTTTAAAATTAAACAAAACATATCTCTCATGTTTTTTTCCTAGATTGTATACAACAAAATTGATATCATAATCGTTAAGAACAAGTTGAATACAAATTATTAATATGGTTATTTAAATTCTACTTTCCAGGGTATCGTAAAATTTCCAATAAAGCATTTATTGCGATTCATATTATGTCCTATCGAAATGGGGAATAGGGAACATAAAATGGATGTGTATACTAAATAATTTACAGTCTCTTTTCAAAGGTCTCTCCGAAACATGAACCATGTAATAGTGTGGAATGTGAGTTTAACGTTCTCGTATTTATTCCAGGACCGATATGGGAATCATATCGCTGTTCGAATTGCAAAATACATTAACAGTATTTTGAATACGTCTCAAATTTTGTAGAAAATATTATAATAGTTAGTTTTAAAGGACTGGTTAGTAAATTGTATATACATGTTTAAAATGAAAATTATACATTCCATTTAATAAAAATAATAAAATAAAAACATAATAAATATATTTCGATGTGTATTTTTCATAATTAATGTTTAGATTTTAGTGATTCATGGATAATTTATATAACTTGTTATCAAACATTTAAAAATAAAAATAAAATACTTGTACAACACAAATTTTGAGTTTATTAATGTTAACAATATAAGTTTCGAGAACTACAGATATTTTTATAAGCAAGTGATATCTTCTACTATTACTACTACTACCATCACGCCGTTTTCTTGCAGGGGTAGGCAGAAAAGATGGAACGCCACACCTTTCTGTCCTGACATACACTCCTTGCCTCCTTCACATCCATACATCTATTTATACATGCCCTCCAATCACGTAGACTTTTGTCACCACCAGATTTTAGGTTCTGATTGATCTGATCGTGCCAAGTCTTTTTCGGTCGTCCTCGTTCTGTTTTCCTGCTCACATTCGCAACATATATTTTCTTAGTAATTTTCTCGCTATCCATTCGCTCCACATGTCCATACCACCGTAAAGAACTCTTCCTTATCTTTTCAGTTATTCCTTGTTCAGCCTTACATTCCTTTCTTATATCTTCATTTTTAATTCTGTCATACAATTATTTTCCACACGTTCGTCTGAGGGAGCGCATTTCAGCAGCGTTTACTCTGCTTTCATCCTTCCTTTGCCAGTTCCATGTTTCGCTTCCATACATTGGTGCCAGTACCAGCACGCCGTTGTGAACCGCTAGCTTGGCTCCATGGACATATTTGTATTTGCAATCACTCTGTTTAAAGCACCATTTATTATATTCCCTGCATTCACTCTTCTCTCAATATCGTTATCCACTTTTCTATCCCCTGTGAACATGCTTCCTATATATAAAAAATCTTGCACCTGTCCCAGGGATTCATTGTGTACTATATCTTGCATTTAATCATATATTTCTCTCTTTTAAACACCATGACCCTTGACTTACTTTCATTAATTTCCAGATCATTCGAACAGGTGATATACTTAAATATAATACAAACTCATAAGCCATAAACTGATAGAAATGATAACTGAAGGGCGGTAGGTTAAAGGGTGAGGTTATGATTTAATGGTAATTATATAAATTGTATATTTAATTTATCATTTTCACCCATTTGCAGTCTGTACGATAAGAAAATATGATGTTCTTGAAACTAGACGTGTTTACATACATTTTTTTTGCATTTCTCCATGTATTTTATTTTAAAAAACATTTTTATTATTATATTAATACAAAAAAAGATTGCACAAAGGCATGTGTGTGAGTATAGATTGAATTTAATAAAATTAAGATGTGGTCTTTTATTTTAAAATTTACATCATGTTATTCTGCAAACTTAATGCCAAATAAAAAAATAATATTCTCGGGATGTAATTTCATCACAAAATCTCATAGATATTTAAAATATAACTTTATATTTTTCGTTAAACTGTTTGTTTTTGGTTGAATTAATTTTTAAATCAAACACAGATTTTTTCAAGTCTTATAAGTTGTATTTTATTTTTTAAGAATACATAAAAATTAATATTAAGACAATTGTTTCGCCTAGTTATTGCATTTTTAAACGTTTGAAATTGACATTCGTTTGAAAATGCCATAACTTGGCGAAACAATTGTCACAATAATTATTTGTAAACATTTTTTTAATAAAATAGCACTTAGTAGACTCAAAAAATCTGTGTTTGATTTAAAAATAAATACATAAATTAAAATGGAGTTCTACAAATTAAACGCCAAATCAATAAATACATATGGTATTGTTAATTTAAACCGACTCTGTTCGGATACATATTTTGAAAGGTTCACGTTAGCTTCCTGATCGCCCGCAGCACAGAAATATGTCCATCTTTGTACAAACATATGTGGATAATATTGTTTGAATATGATAAAATGATATTGCATAAAATATTTACATCAGAATAAATTCCGACACAGCATATTCTAAAATGTATTTATCAACATTGATATTAAATTCTATAGACTTTAAAAGCATAGTAACGAAGTATTTTCATGTGGATTGTATTTATCTCAAAACGTACTAATGATGGCATTGTTTACTGATTTTAGTAATAAAAAAAGTCTAATTTCACAATGTAGTACGTAAGTACGTTTAGCTTTCGTACAAAAGGTCGCAAGTTCGATTCCCAAGGAGTAAAAATACATGTCAGTAATTTTGACTCTAATATTCATTTAATTTCATCCTTTACTGGTACTTGAAGCGCAGAACTGATTCCCACACCTTTTTGTCATTGGCGGTCAAGTTAACACTCCAGCAAAACGATTTAGTGCCCTGTGCACTATCGGGTGCGGATAAGTGTAAGAAGGAAGAAAATCTAATAAAAAAAACAATCAATTTTATTCATGTGTTGGTAGATGAAATGATAGTCTTCTTTACATGACCTATTTAATCTTGCCATTTTTTCTCAGCCTTCTCCTGCTTCTATTTTCAACTACATGAGCTTCATTTACTCGTTTTTACTGTCTTTTTTTACTCATTCGTTGCACATGATCATACCATCTCAACACACATTTTCTAATTTTATCCATAGTGCTTATCTCTCAGCCGTGCATTATTTCACCATTCAAACATCTATCATACTTCGTTTAGCCGCACGGAAGTGAAGCATAGAGTTGGCAAAAGAAGGATGAAAGTAAATTGAATGCAGCTGAAATGCGATTTTCGTCTAAGAGTTCCAATTTTGCCTGCGTTTAATCTACTATCATCCGTTTTTTGCCAAATCTATGCTTCACGTTCAAACATTAGGACAAGTACCACGTCTTCATACCAGTTTAGTCTTCACTATTAGGCTTCTACATATTTGCTATTACTGACTTCATTGCACTTTTAACTCTGTTTTTAGGATTCACACCCTTCATACTTCAAAATTTAAATACAAAAAAGTGTGCTTGTAGGTATTTTGAATCACAAAAAAACGTTAATCGAATATTTGGAGATCAGATTAAATAAGAACGAGTTCAAATCTATGACAAAGTCGTCAATGTTATGTGAAAATGTACGTAAATTTTAATTGGATTACGTCATTTTGACACATGGCGATTTCGTTATACATTCATTATTTATCTTGACATATATTTATTTTTGTTGTTGTTGTTTTGTTTCACTCCGTAAGGGTGAACTATTTCGAAATAGAAGGAAAACTTTTTCGATTTATATATACTTTGAATTACCATGAAAATGTAATGATCATTAAATTCAATGAAATTCTCGGAGCTTCTTCAACTAAATGGAGTTTTTCCATCTTAAGCTGCGAAAGTTTTAGTAAATACGTTATGTATAGGAGAAGTTTTTTATTCAGAAAAAGTGTTGAATGAAAAAAAATCACGCTGATTTTCAGAATGATTCAAACAAAAATTGTGTTTTGAATATTGAAAGCATTTACTTTGTGGATCATATTGATATATTATTTTGAGAAATAAAAATACTTTGTGTTTTGATCCACTCACATTTTTATTAACCAACTAGTTTCGGCAACAACCTGTTGCCCTCTTCAGGGTTTAATTTAACCCTGAAGAGGGTTAAATTAAACCTTGAAGAGTCATAAATTAAACCCTGAAGAGGGCAACAGGTTGTTGCCAAAACTAGTTGGTTAATAAAAATGTGAGTGGATCAAAACACAAAGTATTTTCATTTCTCGATATAATATACAAACGAAAATTCATTGTACCTGTGTGTTTTCTCAATTCTTTGTAATCAAAATAGTTTAATTAAGGTAATGAAGGATGTATCTTATAATTCGGATTATTGTTGATATTTAAAGCATTTACTTTGTGGTTAGTCATTTTTACTTTTAATTTTTTTTTACAAAAATGTTAGTTATATAAGTATATAACCTCTAACCGAGATTTTTATGTTTACCGGTTTCGAGACGTATCCATCTGTTTGTCAGGACAATCACTACTACAGCATGCAAACAATACTACCCGTCTCTACCATAGCACTATTTACACACTTAAAACTACACAAAATTTTTAACATATGCGATTTTGGTCGACCCGAGGACCAACATGCACTAGGGGTTGCAAAACAAAACTGCATTAAGAGCCGAGGTCTAACATGCACTAGGGATATAAGTCACAATACGACGGGTTTATATACTTGTAGGTTGAAATGTGTCTAATTTAAATGATTTAAAAATATGTATAATTATATTCTTATTATTCATTTAAGCCAACTCTTGGTTGATAAGGAGATAAATTTTGTAAAGTTTAAACTGTAGCTCTTGACATATTTTTTTACGAATTTAGCTGAGATTCCATACGGATAGTAGGAAAATTTAACTTAACATCTAGTTTTTCATTTATAACGATTTTGGCATTTAAAAATAATTGACCAGTAATCCTCTGGAAAGTTAAGACTGATGTTGGAAAAAAATACTTCAAAGTAAACGGATCCACTTAACAGACAACACTTTTGTTTTAAATTCAAACATTATTGAATGTTTTATTAATAGCCTGAAACAGTAAATAAAAAAAAAAAACATTAAAAAAGTATTAAAAGTAAGTCAAAAAACATTGACAAAACTCGACTTTAATTAATAAATAAATAATTGTACGTTTTGCCATAGCGAACATTTCTAAAGAAGCTAATTGCCAGATGGTTCTATGAATCTCCACAAAAAAACGTAATCTCTCTCCATTTTATGATATTTGCGGAGAATTTGACACGGAGTCTACTCGCGGTAGACTGCTGCACCAAATAGAGGTTTATTCTACCATCTACTAACGTCTTTTCAGTAGAAGCCTGCACTAAAACATGTAAGCTTCGACATTACCGCAAACGGAGTTATAGGACGGTACAGTGCGACCAAAAATACTAGCATAAAAGGTATTTAGACACGTGGCTATTCGAAAATTTACATAAAAATATAGGATTTACTTTGAGATGATTTTCTGCGTAATAGATAATGGCGCCTCTGTTAAGCATGTGAAATATATATTTTGCTGATCATTTTTTTCTTTTCTTTGATACTTTTATGCTGTGTTTTTCAGAGAATGTTGAAAAATGTAAAGACCATATGAACGTTAGAGGCCTGAAAGCTTAATTTTAATTTAAACTTTTGTAATAAATACACAAAATATGGTGGTTTATGTTTTATTACATATGAAAACGGTTGTTTAAAAACACTGTTGACCATTACATAAGTGTATAGAACGATCACTTAAGCTGACTAATGACAAGTTGTCATAGGCGAGACATCCATATTATCTTCATTTTAAAAGATTGTTGTTCCCCCTTGAAATCTTTGATTTAAAGGTATTAATTTGATGTTTTTTATTCACTTCTACTAATATTTTTTATTTATTTATTTAAATATTACAGGTTTCTGAAACGCGACAAAGAATCTATTGATTTCAATACGAAGGTAGATGGAAGTCGGACCATATTAGGGCTTACAACTTAATAGCATCATCATCTGTGTAGCTAACTTTTAAAATCCGCTAAATCCAATTTTATAATATTTTTTAATAAATACTCTATCGGAATGCCAATTGTGGGTTTTATTGTTTTAAATATTTGAATAATTGAAAACCCTGTTAAAAATAATTAAAAACAGCGTTGTATTTCAAACTCCGCTTTATTCATGAAACATGCCTTTTGACCCATATCGGCCAATCAGAGAGCGTGAATTAGTCAAAAATTAAGATTATGTCTTTATCGGTTTGTGTCTCATGTTTTTTATACTGAATTATAATACTGAAAAAAAATTCAAAAAAAAAGGGAAAAATCTCTCTTTCGTAATATTTTATATAATGATGGACAAATCTTTGAAACATAAATGTTACCTGGAGAGTTTGCATTTTTTGTAAAATCGACTAACATGGATCTGGCGGCTTTTGAAAGTAGGCGACACATCTGTCTTACAACTCAGATATAAATCAAAATAAAGAATGTACAATCTAAAATGGTGAGAATTGTTAATCAAGAGATATCTTAAGCCAGCCAGGTGCTAAATTTTGTTTTTACATTATTTAAGTTTCCAAAATCACTTAAATATATCATGAGTTTACTTTTATATTTGAATGTTATTCAATTTAATTAAAAATTTAGCATCGATTACTTTTAAAAAATGTGTTCAATAAAACCTGAAAAATTACACTGGTAAATAAATCCTCAATCTTTTTTATCTAGCCTGTAGTTTGGAGTGTATTATGCAGAGTAAGTCGGTGGAAGATTCACTAGTGAATGAAATGCCGTGAAGCCATTGTACATTAAATGGTGTTTCTGTAATACGTATCCTTGCATTTATTCAGTCACCACTTCTCACTACACGGAGATAAGTCATTACTTCCCACTGGCTTTCTGAATGGGTCGTGTGGTTCCTATTCAGACTACAGCATCAGATATACATGACACAATATGTAACGACTTATTATTTTCATAAAGCATAGTGTCTATTTTGTCATCAAATAAGTTATATTTGTAATAATAAATAAAAAGACTTCCTTTGGAATACAGGACATGATAAAATGGAAAACTGAATGTCAAAATAGGGGAATGAAAGATTTATGAAACACGGATGCAACTCAAATCTTCTAGCCGCCGAGGCTTCATATGCAATTCTTAATTTTTACGACTCAAAACTAACCGTTATTTGGCACAATTTGTAACAAGAAACAAAAAGTGGATAATATATGATAAAACACTTTCCTTTTTATCCGTTGTTTACTTTGTGGATACCACTTTAAAAAAAAACTTATTTGTGACTACCGGTTTCGGAAATTTATTCCATAATTAGGTTATTAAAATTAAAATAAAGTTTTTACGTTTCTTAAATATTTTTCGCAGATACTTTGTGGCATATTTGATAAACTTTATAAAATAAAACAACTTTGTTTTAACCACTTTTTATCGGTGTACTTTTTCCTTGAAATTTTATATTGGTAAAGTGGTTAAAACAAAGTTGTTATATTTTATATAGTTAATAAAATTATTACAATTTGACATTTGTTTAAAAATAATAAAAAAAAAATGTTTTTATACAAATGTCAAATCGTAATTACAAATGACAAATAAGTATTTAAAAAAAGTGGTATTACAAAAAGTAAACAATGGTAATAAAGGTGTTTTTTAACCATACCACAAAGTTATCAATACTTTGAATTTACAAAATAAATTTATGATAATTTAAGATGAAAAAAAATGGCTTTCACAAAATAAAATATCCGTTTCAACAAAACCAAAATTAATGCTAAAAAAGGCTCTTTTAAGCGTAGGTATGTTAGGATATTCGACATAAAATTCCCTTCAAGTAATTAAAACTTGGTGAATCAATATCGACAGGAGTTTACTGTTGGCAATTTGTGAGACTCAACCTGGAGCTAAAATAAAAACCACTGGATTTTGTCAACCGAAGTGGAATAATGACAAAACACACCTCAACTGAAAAAATCCAAGACCTAAATGTGTGTTTTTACCTCAACCTCCATATTCACAGGATTTTACTCCGTCTGACTATGGCGTGAAACTTACAATCAAATTAATACAGCAACAATACTTTGGTGTGCTCAATAACGATGAGAAGAACAATAGTGGAGTTTGGGCATTTAGGGGGCTGACGACCGTCATAGGCTGGTTTAAGTGATCACTTTACACATGTGTAACATTCACTAATTCTTCATCTTTGATGAGATATCGAATTATAATATAAAAATAACTCCTGTAATTGGAGATAATCCAGATTTTGTGAACAAGTATTGGACACAATCAAAATGTTGTAAAGAATATGGCTTTGTAGGTATTTATAGGGCTTTAATACATACAAGCCCTGTATAAACAATTCTGAATTTTTCTTCTTCGCAAGCTCTCTGCCCTCCACTGCTGGATATAGGCCTTTTCCCCTTTTTTCCAATTCCTACGGTCGGTTGCTGTAAATACCCAGACTCCATATTCTTCTTCATCTATGTTAAGATTTTGTTTTTTTTTACTCTTTACTCTTTAGTTGAAACACCCCAGTTTTTTTTAAAAATGTGAATACACTTGCATTTGTGCATAAAAAAATCAAGCTTTTTCAAGCAAAAATTTGGACTTTTGAAAATTTTTCGCAGATATTAAATATCATTAAATATCGCTTTATTTGGGAATAGCACATTTAATATAAAACTATTAAAAAATAACTTTTGTTTTTCATTTTGACGAATCTACAAATAAACAATTCAAGCTGATTCAGTCCAAAAATAAAATTCATTTTTAAAATTTGATTTGAAAAATAATTAAAAAACAAAATATATAATATCCATCCCTCGAAAAATTCATTTAAAATTTAAACTAAATATTTTAAAGTCAGTAAAAAATAAATTATATTTTTATAATAAAAGAAAACATCTGGAAAGTAATAAATTCACAAAATAAAACCATTATAATTCAATCTGTTCTCATTTATTTTGTATAAAAATAAAGCTGAAATAATTATGTTAAAATCATATCAGAATAAAACACGCAATTTACATTATATGTACCACACAACGCATATTTCCAAATGAATTGCTTGATACTAATTAGTTGAGCAAATTAATATATGTATTTATGTTACAGTGAAATGAGTAATTAACAATCATTGAATTAACGCCTTTAACCACTTTTCATTAGGGCGATTTTCGAGTGTTGTGAAATTTTGTATTGTATCTGAATCCATATTCTGTCGCCTGAAGCGTGAACTGCCTATGAAGCTATCCGGTTGAAACTCATCGTTATTATCATTGCAGCACGACTGTTTTATATTGTAAAGTAAATTATTGGTGAACGAACTGACTGTGACAATAGGTGTAAATTTTATGAAGAAAAACTAACAAAAATAATTCACTGTGTGAAAGAAGCAACCATTGTTTGCAAAGAAAGCAGATAAATGTGATCTTTCAAACAAATGTGCAGCAAAACGACGTATGACAAATGTTTCAATTATGAAATATGGGGAGAATGCAGGCCTGATATTCCACAACCACGTTACTTTTTAAATTGTTTGAAGCACAAACATTGTTTAAAATTACTTTATTTTTTGCATCCCTAGTTCCAACCCTAACACATCGATTGAGGAAAGAGCTGTGAAACTAATTTATAAGTTGAATAAAGTTAGAAAAAAACAGAAGAAGACTGAGGAAAACCTGGCATGATCAAGGATGTGAAATATAGAAAGCAGTTGAGTCAGGAGTCAAATAATGGGCGGTTAAGTATGAGAAGATATCCTTTCCTCTCTGCTTACCCCTGAGGAGAAGTGGTTTGATGGTTAGTTAGTTGTTAAATTTGTCTTTTCATTGATCTTTGTGCAAAATATAACAATAAAATATGTTCGTATTGAAATGGTTTTTCATTAGAGGTTGTTCGATTTTCAGGTATTTGCGCGCCCTAAAGAGCTTAAGTGAAATTCATTACTATTCGAGAGTTCAAAGAGATTGCACCGATGAGAAATAAAAGCCTTATTTGGTTGTGGAACCCATTTATTGGGTTCATTTGAACGAGAATTTTCCATTTGCTTAGACCTTGCAGTAATGAGATGCATTCTACTTGCAGGGGATGAAATCAGCCCGAGAGGGATTTCATTTTGTTCCTTGTTTTCTTGAAAACCATCGAAAAATAGGAAATGAATCGATCTAAAAATTAAAAAGGTATGATTTTTCATGTTATTTTTTATCGATTTAGATCGAATAATTTTTTTTAAACCGATTGAACAGTATCATAGTGTAATTTTTATTTAAAAAAAATTTATGTATTTTAAAAGCAATGTCAATTTTCTGGTTTGGTAATATAACACTGTCCTTCACTCGTTCAATTTGTGTAATTCGACTTTAAAAAACTTTATCATTACTACTTGTTTCGGAATAACCATTCCATTATCATGACAATTGTAGACCAGAGTCTAGAGTTGACCTGATAATGGAATGACTTTTTTTCCGAAACCGGTAGTCGTGAAGTAGTTTTTAAATGAGATTACACAATGTAATCGATGAATGATAAGCAAGATGTAAGAGTTTTTTTTTAGTTTTCTATCTGTATTTTCCCGGCCACGCGTTATTACAGCCCAGTCTGATTAAATGAAAAAAAAAAGAAAATACAAAACACACATTTCTAACATATATAATTTTACAACAGTATGAAACAAAAATGTGATCGAAAATATTGAAAACAGCTATTGTCAAGAAGTAAGCTGTCAAGTCCTTATCAATGTTTAATATTGTGTGTGTTGCTGATACGTTTAACAGATATTCTTTCCATTGCTGTAAAAATCTGTTTTTCAATGCGACGTTATGCCAAATATTCAAACCGATCGGGAAGTCGCTTTAGGAGATTAAAGATCTGGAAGAAATGCAAATGAACAATTACACGTATAATTAAAGTGTAACTTTGTTTTAAAACCACTTTAAATATTTTATAGTGATTTTAAAACAAAGTGACATTTTAATTTTGAAACGGATAATCACAAAGGTAGGGCTTCAAATATAAATTTAATATATTTTATATACTTATATTCAACTCTTTCTATAAAATTTATGTTCGTATTTATTCAAAATTGAAAACACATATTTAAAACCAAATACAGTGCTCTATACACTTTGTCGCTATGACAAAATGAACGATCTAGGATTTTTTTGTGTATTAAAAGCATTTTTATTTTTTTTCGTATGGTAATATAACACTGTAATTATTATTCATCACTCACATTGTGTAATACCACTTTAAAAAACACTAATTCAAACGATCTAGTTTTAAAATAAGTACCAATTTAAGAAAGAAAAAAAAATTATTTTTAGAAAAGGATCGTTTTGTATGGTATATTTTTGTATAAACTGTATTTTAAACATAATATAAATGTTTTATTCACAATATCAAATTTACATTCCACGTACGCTGAGCTCCGACATCAAGGAACCGGAAACGTAGCGCCAGAGTGCATACCATTTTACTTGATATTATTTCTCAATTCTGCGCCATCTGTATTCTGTGTATAGGGTGCACTGCTCAGGGGACGCCAACAACCCCTGTCACCGTATTTTCCTTACCCCGTGCACTCTCGCTCACCCCTTTGATGAAATTCACGTCATTCTCAATATTGATCCGCTTCTATTGGCGTCATAAAATTTGTACATAAATTTAAGCATTGTTTGCAAGTGTTGTCAGACGATGTTACAAAATTTTAAATTATAAATTATTAATGGAATTTGTTTTCATTTATCATTCTATCCATGATTGACAACCACACCACTGAAATTTCCGGAACTCTTAGATATACCTATAGATCAATCTCATGACACAGTAAATATGAGTTTACAACAGCCATCTATGTTGGTTTTAGAAAGCTTTTATTCAGCGGAGATCCTTTTTGGATAAGCGCAAGATCCGAACCACGGATTATTTGAACATAGTGGGAAACGCCTGAAAATATAGTTTTTAATTATATACAGTTTATAATTTGAACAGTTATTTTTACAATTTTTTTTGTGTGTTCAAATACTTGTTCACAAATATTGTTTTTCTACACTTAGGATTTATTTTATTTAATGCCAGATGACAGACTTCCACGTATCGCCGTTCAAGGTAATCCTGAATGACGTAGACCCCCAGGCAGCCCTCTAAAAAGGTGGAAAGACAGCTGGGAGTCAACATCCCAAGAGCTACAAGCGGAGGTAGAAACAGATCCTTAGGATCTAGAAAAAGAAAAAGAAGAAGAGGAAGAAGGATTTATTTTAAGAATAATCTGGGGTTCGAATATTATTTTTCGTCTTTACTGAGATGTCAAAAAATGCAATAAATAACGCCTTTGTACTCGGACACACACATCATGTTATAATTGCAAATTATTATTTATTATATTTAATCAAAATACAATGAAAATCACTTCTGAAGGTAAATCACATAGACAAGTTTCCTAGGGAGAACAAATTCAAAGTTCACAACAATAGACAAAAGGTTCAACCCTTACCTATAGAACTGCAAATGCAAAATGACAAGGAACAGTAGTCTCCCGGGAAATGCATTGTAAAACATCCATTAAGTACTGGGAACAATAAACTGCTACCGGAAGTAAATCATAGCGGGGTGAATGTTTGAGCTGCATTATGTATGACGATGCAAAATGCAGGGAAATAGTAAAGACCATTCGGAAAGGTGTTGTGACTAGTGATAGAACACTTGAATTGTGGATTACCTCCCTGGGAATTTTAAGGTTGTCAATGATGTACATTAGGTAAAGTTGCTTTTAAACTGTTAAATGTATTCCTCGTTTCAACTCTAAAGTATGATTTCAAAAAAAAAGTATTATAAAGAAGTATAAATTATAATAATTCAATTCATGAAGTAGATATTTCTTAAAACACATATTATATCAGTAACGCTATACCTCTACAAAAGAGTCTAAGCTCACTAAGCACAAGCTTGGAGAGGGACTTAGAGTCAATGTTTATTGTTTGTACCTAATTAATGGTACAATAGTATTTTTGTATTTTTGTATTTTTTAAATATAAAATGTAAAAAAGTAAAAAAAAAACACGGCGTTGACAGAAAAAGGATAAAAGTAATGTGAACGAATCCAAAATGCGATCTCGCTGACTAATGTGAGGCAAATCAAGTATTTTTTATTATTTTAGTATTTTTTGGTATGTTCGAATCTTTCTTCACAAATCTGGGTTTCTCCACTTCAGAGTTATTTGCTCTACTCTTCCTCATCTTTTTTGAGACACAAAAATAACATTTTTATTTTAAGATTACAAAAAATATGAATCACATTACTTGAATGACTGACTATCAAGTTTTAGGGGGATTTCAAATCTTCATCGTAGGTCTAGTAGGTAAAAAAAAAAAACATTAATTGCATACCTAGACATCATTTTCAATAACAACGTATGTAAACGTATCGGATGAATAGCCACCCTTATCTTAATGCAAGTTTAATTAATATAAACTATTTCACATTAAATTAAACCGCTTTGCGAATTCAGCATAAGCATCTAATGAACCGTGATTCCGTGATTTAAATGAATCCGCTTTATTCACAAATGCGAAGTTTTCTGAAAATGGGAGCGGGATTAAATTAATTTCTTGGACCCTGTTTCAGGATTAACCAGTGAGGAGGACGGATAACACTATACATAGTGTACGTAATCCGACGACAATGAATACAAAGAGGAAAGGATGTTTCGGTTAAGTCATCAAGCGAGTCCTGGGGCTTGAATTAGCATGATACAATGGATGACAAACTAAGCATCCTTTAGATAAAAGGTACATATATTATAATTAATCATAGTTATACACTTTTACCAATTAAATTGTAACATATTAATGAAAATTTATGAAGAAAAATTACTGAGGTACAAAATGGTTACAATCCATAATAAATATAAATAATATACTACGTGAAAACGTTCATAAAACTAGAAAAATACATCTCAGAAACACATCAAAGAAAATCAAATATCAAAGACATTTTTTCAAAGAGATTTTGAGATCCAATAAATCTTTTTATACATATATAATAACTGTAAAATATGTATAAAAGCGATATACAAATAGGAAAATAGAGGTGTTTTTGAGGTAACTACGAAAAAAATCACATCATTCGGCCATATTACCCATATTGCATGATTAACGATAAACTTTCAAATAACTATTACACATTATTGTAAATTGACAATTGTAATTAACACTTCCTCTGCGATGGTGGGTCTGGTCAGACCCACCATCGCGGAAAATTATTGATTACGTAATAGGTAATTTGTTTAGGTCGTTTTCCTTGAGTGTAATCGTTCTTCAAAAAATTACCTACAAATTGAGATACAAACGAAAATTATTGGACCAGATTCAAATGAGTTATTTAAAAAAAAAAGAACAAATAAAATATCAAAAATCATATTGAGTAAGGTCAGTTGATCGCTATCAATGTGTTAGTGTGCCGTCTGCCGTGATTTTGAAATCCCAAAAACAAAAGCATACATTGTCAATCTTTGGCGATTGTTTCCGTTTATTGTTTTTTTTTATATTTGTTTTTAACTGATTTATTTGTTTACTTGTATGACGGATTAAATATCATATATATAGACTATAAGGTAAATCTACATTTAAAAAATATTAATATTACAAAACACAGACCTTCACAATAAACTGTTTTATATTTGAACGATTTCTAGTTTTATTTTTTTTAAATCTTTTCGATACTTTACCACAATGGCAGGAAAAAAATAATTATCTCATGACGAGATTGAACGACTTTTGGACAGTTCTAAAAGTGAAAGAAAAGTGAGAGAATAGCGCAGATGACAGTGATTTAGAATTCAAAAACCTTAGATTCAGAATTTGAAAGTGCAACGGAAAACGTGGTTTTATAAGAAATGTCAGTAAGTGATAAAAACATCGATTTCAACAAGAAAAGTACCGATTGTCCTCTTATTTTTTGGTAACAATTTATTGGTCAATAATAAAATTAAATATCATACCTATTATGTCTAACGAACTTGTATATAAATTTTTTATAATAATTAGTTTTATTTGGTTTCGTACAAAATTGTATTCAGAATTTCTAAAACCCGCAAAATGTTTATGTAAGAAATGGCGAACTTTAAATGAATATTTACACCATTTTGGGCAATTCCGTATATATTTTTCAATGAAAATTTAAATATTTTCACTGTATTTAAAATGAATTTTAATTGCATTATGGACAAAAATTTATCTTGAAATATTAACTCAAAATCCTAGAATCATTTTGTGGTTTTTGGAGCTAACTGCCACGTTTTATATTTGAAGATAATTACTTAGTTGCATTTTGTTAATAATTCTATCTGTTATGATGTTGACTTAAATATAGTTATAAAATTAAAAACACAAATTATTTGAATTCAGTAAAAATAAAAATGTTTACAATCACTGCTTCATTGCCAACCATGCTACATGCGCGTGTGACATGCTCCGCGGTAGTAGTGAGTATATAAATTAGTTAGTCTGTGGTAGTGAGCCGAAGCGCGCGGTCGCGTTTGGATGTAAAATTATGCGCTTGGATAATTTAATTTCAAAACTATCAAAAACTTGAAAATTCTCATACAAAACTTATGACACATTATCCTATTGCTATGTAGGCTATTTTGAATAATATATAAAATATAAAAACCCGACGAAAAACGCCTAAAAGGCGATTTCTGTACTGGGTCAGATCAGACCCACCACCGCTGGGCGCGTTTTGTTTGAGGCCATCGCGCTTTAGGTGTTAAGTGCATGGTCAAAAAATATAAAAATCAACATAGCTATACCATTCGATAACTTTCTTATAAGTACTACATAATTTATAATTTTTTTAACTACACTCTATATTATTTTTTAATCTTGCATGCTCTGACTTTAAATTTAAACAAAAAACTAGGTCAATTACGTTGTCATCTTTGTTTTTTTTAATGTATGTGAAAAAAAAAAACATTTATTTCATTTTATTTTACAGCATACCTACGTATATTATATCAATATATAAAGAATTGTTGAAATAAGATGAATCACTATTTTTTAAAAAAAACTATTTTCTGAACGACTTTCAGTGCACTCAACGTTATTATAAAAAAGCTTTAGGAAGTTGAAGGATAATGAAAGGGAATGAAAATAAGAAATCACACTTACCCTCCCCTTATACTTCATAAACTTCCATGGGGATAATTTAAAAATTATAGCATTCGGTGTGTAATAATGATATTAAGTGAATAAAAACACGTGACTTTAAATCATTTAATCAACAATTATGTAGTTTTATAAAAAAGTGACGTTAAATTGAATCAGTAAATTATTTAATAGATTGATTGTTTTTAAATATAAACTGTAAATGAATCATCAATTTTATACATTTTTAACTAATTTTCGTTAACTTAATATAACAACCTTTACTCTTTTATGCTTTAAATCCTAATAAAATAATATTTTAAGAATTTTTTTAATCAAGAAACATTTAAATGTCTATTATGAAAGTACTTACATATGTAAAAGGTTGATGTTGTCAAAATAGCGATTATAAAATTGTATAGATGTGTAAACATATAACCTTTAATAAGGAGCACAAGAAAAAGTGCTTACTTTAAATATAAAATGCAATCACTTTGCACAAATGATTAACTTTTCAAAGATCGGAACAGGATCTTTATACTGAACCTCGAACGTGCCTTAAGAAAAGCATTAGAGTCCCTGTGCTTTTAAGAAAGCTGCAAAACAGCACACAACAGAGGGCCTATTTTAACGAAACTGCTCCGGATAATACCAGGATACCAAGATACCATAGAAGAATATGGGTAAAGAAAACATAAGATGGGAATAGACACTTCGCTTAGTGCACAGTCTTGTCCCCAGGTGGTATATAAAAACATATTTCCCAGAATTATAGCTCTATAAAACGAACGCGCTTCTGGCCCGTCTCAGTGCATTAAATTTAACTTAATGCAAATTGACAACGTTAAATTCAACGAATACGTTTTTATTTTGCTTTATATTCATCGTTTTGCGGGAGAGAAAGTGTTAAGAGCCGTGATTTGAAATCAAGAAAGTGCGTGTGCGAGTTTAAGGGTGATTGCGTAATAAATTATTAAGCGCCTTTCTTCAGCTTCTCACCAAAAGTGCTGAAGCAGATAAAATAAACTATTTACGTATTTTTCATAAAATCCTTTAATTTTTAAATGAAAAATATATTTGTATTTGTGATTTCAATGAAAATAATCTAAGTATATAGAGTAGTAACACCCCAAATAATTGTTGGTTAATATATCCAAAATTAAACACGGTTTTTGGATTGAATTCTACTTTATTTACATATATGATATGTGACGCGTTTAATCTTATCAGGACATTATCAAACATTGAGTATTAATGTCCTAATAAGACGAAACGCGTCAGATATCAAATATTATGTAAATAAAGTAGAATTTATTCCAATAACCGTGTTGAATTTTATATAAATTACCCTACAATTAAATATTGAATTTTACCAACTGCCTGCAGTTACAATAAATCCCCAAACAACTTTAGCAACATATCAATGGCCCCTACGTAAAGTACTCTATCTGCAAATCTGTTACTTTACAGGAAAGAGTTTATAAGATTTTTCAACGTATTCTTTTTTATTAATTAACGGTTTTATCTATAATTTTAAACTAGTATTATTCATTCAAAACTCTATAAAATAATGTATTAAATCGTTTTAAAACTTTATGCTTTGTCAAAATTAAGTAGTTAGCGTTTTAGGGGTTCAGTTCATTTCAAAAATTCGATGCAGATGGCGTCTTATACACCTGAAAACTAGGCGAAATTTATTTTATATATATTTATTGTTTGTTTATTTTTTAATATAACGGTCAGTTGATAACATACACCAAATATCTCAAAATTGACAAAAATGTAGTTAAAGCACTTTACGTACGGCACGTCGATACACAAAAAAGTATATTCATACACAAAAAAAATTATTCCATAACTATATTTGTACCGTCTTATACACATGTGCTCATACTTAAGTTTTTTTTTTAAAATATAAATTGTAAAAAAAATTATGCAAAATGAGTATTTCGTCCCATTAATAATAAGTTTGAAAATTTTACACAGCGCCATTTTCTTAATATGCTCCCGAAGAAAGCATAAATAAATCAGAAAAAAATATATGAATGGATATTTTATTTTTATTTTTATAATTGATTTTTTAGTGATAAAAAAAAAACAAAAATAAAATTGTCGTTTATTTTAATCGCAAAAACTTTCCGGGCTTTTCTGAAGTTTAAATTCTGATAGCGGTCAATACACGTTTAAAAAAAAATTAAATAACAAAAATGTTTTAAAAATATGAATAAGAATCTGTAAGAATAATATATCAGCTCTCACAAACCGTTGTGAAACATATCGCCTTACAAGGATTCAGATCAGTCGTATACTTAGCTTTGGGAATAGATGTCTACGACTAGCGTTAGGTGTGCGATGGTTTATGAGATTTCGTGAGGAATGTGAAAATGGAGCCACGGGCGTGCCAACCCATGATCACAACTAACGCTAAGAAAATATTATCCAGTTGGCTAGGTCATGTGGTTCGCATGTCTCTCGACAGCTTTAATGTATAACGTAACAAAGTGTAACATTTTCCTACATATCTCATTTATTATAGACATTACAAAGAAATTATTTAAATTTAAAATTTAATCTTAAAAAAGACATTAAATAAAGCTTCATCATTTAAAAACTTATTTTTCTTTAAAAAGTTATGCGCATTGGCATATAAAGAAAAACCTACAAACAAACTACTACGCCGCTTCTCCGCAGGGGTAGATAGAGAGAATAGAACACCAAACCATTCTATTTTTGCGAATTTTCTTCATAGCTGAGATGAGCATTATCGATAAAATTAAGTAAGGCGGATTGAGGTGGTTAAGACATGTGTAACAAATGAGTGAGGCAATAACGTAAAACAAAAGAGGTAAACGTAGTTAGAAATAGAAGCAAAGAAAGACCGACAAGGAAAAATTGGCATAATCAATTAGCTCAAATACTTGAAAATGACTAGGTCAAAAATCGAAATAATCAGTAGGTATGTATGAGGAGATGCATGAATGTGGAAGAGACAAAGGTTGTTTGTAAAAACAGATTGGTGTAGCGTTCTATTTTCTCTGCCTACCCCGCGGAAAAGAGGCGTGATGGTAAGTTAGTCAGTTAGCGTCAAAACCGGTCATAGATTCAGCATTTATATACATATATTTTTTCGATGTTGTTCTGATTAAAATTATACGTGTCAGGTATTGATCACAATGTATAGAATTTTTTTAAAAACCAATACATTTTCTGTTCAGTAAAGCACATAATCCTTCGGAAGACCATTTTCCTGATAAACGCGTTTTTACATCACTTCTGAAAAGCATGCATAAAACATGGGGCTGTAATAAAACAGCCCCACATGTGATAATATATTCACACAAAAACATGAAGCCTCCTAAATGATTTACGGAGAATTTCATCCCCAACGATACTAAGGGAAGGTTCTCCGAGGGGTTTCAGTACTGTTTGTATACACCTGCGTATGTTTGAAGACCCCCATGGATAGATCCAATTATAAGGGGTTCATAAATATGATATGGCAAGCGAATTACAACAGTGAAAGTTGTCTAAATGTCTAAAATATTTTATATAGCTCGCGTGAAACGATTACCAGAGATTAAAGCTATTATTTAATACGTGTGAGGTTTTTGATATTCGCGGAATGATTCGACGGATACTTAAAATATATGAGGTTTTAAAAAAAAAACAGTACATATATCTCGTTTATTTGTCATATTTAAGTAATTGGTAAGGCAAATAATTTCCTCTCCTTCTTTTTCTCTCTGCGTACCCCTGCGGTGAAGTGATTAAATTTTGTATGTTTAAGCATTTTTTTTGTTGATCTGAACATAATTTATATATTTTTTACCAGTTTTAATTTAACCAGCATCATTAATTGATACGGCAGTCATTTTGCTATCCATTTTTAATTTAAAACAAACTTTAACTTTATGTCAAATATCGCTATATCTTAATATCTATTGTGACATGTGTTTTGATGCATTATGCATCTTTTTAAAATACAGATTAATCTTTTACAAGTCATCAGGTTCGCGCCGCCCAGGACGACCACTGCTGACAATTCGTCGGCAGTTCTCGTCATAACTTCGGGACGCGGATCTGACTTGGGAGGATGCGAGGGATCTGGCAGCTGACAGAAAAGCCTGGAGACAGATGTGGACTCCAAATGCTCTACCTAGGGAGCGGATATGGTTTAATAATAATTAATATTTTACTGGTTCATAACACACATATTCATTCAAAAAGATTTATTAAAAAATATATATTTAAGCAACTACGGAATTATTTCTAAGTATGAAGTAAGTAGTAAACTAATCCAAGGCATCGCAGCCTTGTACGACCATAGCGTTGCGTGCATTAGGGTAAGAGGCTCATTCTCATCTTCGCTTAGCATCTCTAAAGACGTAAAACAAGGATGTGTAATACGTATCTTTACTTGCGAACTTACTTTGAAGATCTGAAAGGTTTAAATATTGAAGCTGAAATGAGTGATTTGTCTGATGTGGCATTAGCTTAGCAAAATAGTATGATGATTCAGATTTGAAAATATTACACTTGTTTAAAATCACTTTTGTAGTTCTCAAAACTCGTCATGTAAAAGTCACGTTATTAAATTCAAATAGTGGTGTAATACAAGTAATTTATTTTTATATTTATATCTGTCTAATTTTGATGTATGCTGACCAAGTAGTACTTCCGTTCAATAATAAAAAAAATATCTACAGGCGCTAGTGACTCAGGTGTGTAGTTTTTGCTATATATTTTAATTTATATACAAATATATATATATATATATATATATATATATATATATATATATATATATATATATATATATATATATATATATTTATATATACATATATATATATATATATATATATATATATATATATATATATATATATATATATATATATATATATATATATATATATATATATATATATATATATATATATATATATATATATATATATATATATATATATATATATATATATATATATATATATGTATATATATATGTATATATATATATATATATATATATATATATATATATATATATATATATATATATATATATATATATATATATATATATATATATATATATATATATATATATATATATATATATATATATATATATATATATATATATTTATATATATATATATATATATATATATATATATATATATATATATATATATATATATATATATATATATATATATATATATATATATATATATATATATATATATATATATATATATATATATATATATATATATATATATATATAAAGGGTCCGCCAAATAACTTTTTTTTTTTGAAAATGCTATAAACAAAAAACTACTGAATATTTTCTCAAATTTCTTTTTTTATTTATAAGTACAATCCTTCCGGTTAATAATGGAAAATAATTTCATTCAAATGGCTGCCTCGGCTGGCCATGCAGTAGCCTACACGATCGGTCCAATTTTTAAGCACATTATCGATTGTGTGCAGCTGTATTTCACCAATGGCTTCACGAATATTGTCCTTTAAAGCGTCAATTGTCTCTGGCTTGTCGGCGTAACATTTATCTTTGAGGGCACCCCACAAATAATAGTCCAACGGTGTCAAATCGCAGCTCCGAGGTGGCCAAACGACATCAGCTCTGCGGCTGATAATGCGATCTTCAAAAACAGGGCGCAAAACATCGAGTGTAGCTTCGGCTGTGTGGCACGTAGCGCCGTCCTGTTGAAACCAAATGTTGCCAATATCCTCCTCTTCAATTTTTGTGAACAAAAATCCGTTCAACATGGCCCGATAACGATCGCCATTGACTGTAACGGCCACTCCTTGCTCATTTTCAAAGAAAAATGGCCCAATTATGCCTCTGGACCAAAATCCGCACCAAACAGTGACTCGTTTTGGGTGTACCGGCTTTTCAATGTATGCGTGCGGGTTTTCTGTGCCCCAAATACGACAATTTTGCTTGTTTACATACCCGCCAAGATCAAAATGAGCTTCATCCGAAAAGATGATTTTTTTGGCCAAATCGGCATCTTCTGTAAGTCGATCGCAGGCCCACTCAGCGAAGCGAAAACGCATTGGATGGTCAGTTGGCTTCAACTCCTGAACCAATTGGACTTTGTATGGCGTAATACCAAGGTCTTTATGCAAAATTCGTCTCAATGATGTCTCCAAAATGTTCAATTGTTGAGAACGACGGTGAATTGATGTTGATGGCGCTTCACGCACACTTTCTGCCACAACATCGATATTCTCGGGTGTACGCACTGTTTTTGGCTTTTCACGCTTTGGTTTATCGATGAGGATGCCAGTTTCTTTCACTTTTTTCACAAGATAACGAACATACGGAGCTGACGGTGCTTCTCTTCTTCCAAAAACCGTACGCAATTTTCGCACACATTCTGCAACATTACCATGATTTTCAAAGTAATGTCGCAATATTTCCCAGCGTTGTTCAAGCGTATACACAACCATATTCGCTCAGCGGAAGGATAAAACTAATTATCTGTCAAATCAGACATGAGCTAAGTGTTACCATTCACGAAATAAGCACTAATTGAAAAAAAAAACTTTAGATGGCGGACCCTATATATATTTATATATATATATATATATATATATATATATATATATATATATATATATATATATATATATATATATATATATATATATTAATATATATATATATATATATTTATATATTTATATATATATATATTTATATATATATAAATATATATATATATATATATATATATATATATATATATATATATATATATATATATATATATAATAGGGGGTTGAATTAATTCTCGCCGTTTTTTGTAGTATTTTGAATTGAAAATATTTTTTTTATTTAAATTAAGAATTTATTCAAAGTATTGCCCTTCTTTCTCGACTACTTTGGCCCATCTTTCAGGAAGAAGTCGTATTCCTCTATAAACCAAAACCTTGTCTTTTGAGGCAATCTAATTTTCAACCCATAACTCGACTTCTCGATAACTTTTGAAAATTTCTCCCGATAATCCATGCTGCATGGACCGAAATAGATGATAATCGGATGGTGTGACGTCAGGGGAGTAGAGCGGGTGTGACAGAACCTCCCAGCCACATTGGCAACATGCGGGCGCGCGTTATCGTGCAGAATGAGAATCGACTCGTGCCTGGCTGCGTATTCTGGACGTTTTTCTTCAATTGATGTTTTCAATTTGATCATTTGCTGCTTGTTAACCTCTGCTGTACTGTTTGGCCTGCTTTGAGAAGCTCGAAAAAAATTACTCCCTGCTGATCCCACCAAATGCAAAGCATCGTTTATGAGCCGTGAATGTTGCGTTTTGCAATGCTGGCTTCAGCAGGGAGTGGCTGACCTGGCTGGCAGATGACGAAGAAGATCCACTTCTCATCGCTGGTGATGACGCGATGCAAAAAACCTTTCTGTGATGCCGTTGCAAGAGTGAATCACACATGCAAAGTCGACTTTCCATATCTCTCTCCTTCAGAGCATACGGGACCCAGTTTCCCTGCCGATGAACAAGGCCCATAGCCTTAATTTTGAGGCGGCTTGAGGCTGTTGATAGTACCACGTGGGTGTTCGAGGTAGCGAGGGACAGGAAAACAAAAAAAAAACAAAAGGAATATATTTAAATCACAGAGAAATATTATTTTTTTATAAACGGCGAGAACTAATTCAACCCCCTAATATATATATATATATATATATATATATATATATATATATATATATATATATATATATATATATATATATATATATATATATATATATATATATATATATATATATATATATATATATATATATATATATATATATATATATATATATATATATATATATATATATATATATATATATATATATTTATATATATATATATTTATATATATATATATATATATATATATATATATATATATATATATATTTATATATATATATATTTATATATATATATATATATATATATATATATATATATATATATATATATATATATATATATATATATATATATATATATATATATATATATATATATATATATATATATATATATATATATATATATATATATATATATATATATATATATTTATATATATATATATTTATATATATATATATATATATATATATATATATATATATATATATATATATTTATATATATATATATTTATATATATATATATATATATATATATATATATATATATATATATATATATATATATATATATATATATATATATATATATATATATATATATATATATATATATATATATATATATATATATATGTTTATATATGTATACATATGTGTGTGTTTTCTGTGTTCAATGTAATATATTAATGATGAAATTTTATTATTTAACGGTTGAGAAAGCCGAAATAGATATTCATCTCACTTTAAAGTTTAATTTATTATATTAAATATAAGGGAACAAAGTGAATCGTTGGTAATTAAGTTGTAAGTGAAACAGTTTCCGAGATTAAAATAATTACTCCGGTCTCAAGGAGATAATTCACTCTACATTCATCAATCTCCGTTGAAGAACAAGTATTTCCTTCTTAGCAGATTCTGTTTAAGTTATTTGATTTGCATAAAGTTTTACTTCGCGCAGAAACAAACACTTATTGAAGACGTGTTGTTTTTATCCACCCTAGATTCGGGATACTTATTGAAAATTAATGTAAAATATATATTCTGCTAATCTCAATCTTATTGATTTTTGTCCAAAAATGTTATTCTTTTATTATTTATTGATTAAGCAGTAAATTTTTCAAATAATAAGTACTATACAATAATTGTCAATGACCACTTTTTAGTTTATTTATTATATAAACATGTTTTTTTATTTGTTATACAAACTAGTTTCGGGAAATACAGATGTTCTCATCAGTAGGTAAAAATACAAACTGTTTTCTCAAATATTTTTTGCTTTTGCTTTGTGGCACGTCTGATAAGTTTTATTATGTAAATAAGGCACCAACTTCGTTTTCAATTTTTTTAGTTTTTTTTTAATCTTATTGCTTAGACCGGTTTCAACAAACACCATGTTCTTCAGGGATAGATACGTAAATAACCACCTCCTCGTATAATCCTGCCTATCATTTCAACTCCTAACCTGATCATTTTATTTTTACCAGAAGATGAAAACATCTGTGAGTTTTCGAAACTAGTCGTATATATAAATAAAAATCATCAAGTGGTATATTCAAGTGTTTAATTCTTAATAAATAATCAAGACACACTCGCGAACTCCCAGTTTAGATTTCGGTAAAAGGGATTAATGTGCCCCAACTGATTTAAGTGCGTCGTTCACTCTAAATTCCCATTTGAAAATCAATAACAGACATATTAATCTTATTAGGTTTATAGATATGGATGGAATAGCTCTTCGCGGCCCTCGCAAATTTAATGTGTGTTTGTGTTACGAAGATGGCTTTTAGTGAACAGTGGTCACCCATTTAACGTCATCACATAATGCCATTACGCTTCATATAACATGCAGGAAATTGCATACGATGCCACCGTTACTGTGGTTTGTAATCTGTGAGACGTCTGAAACAGGGGTGACAGTTATCCACCCCAGAGCTTCTACAACGGTGTCGTCTTATTCAAATTCTCAATCATTTTTCAAAATCCAACGCATTTTAATATGAGTAGTTAAAAAGATAATGAAAAAGCTTCTTTTCATCTCACCAAAAGATGTCTCTAGTAAAGTTCTAGTGATTTAAGAACAAGGTTTCTAAATTGTTTCATTTATATAGAACTACCAAGAATGTGGTTGTCAATAATGGGTAGAATTGGTGAATGTTACACGTGTGTAAAGCGATCACTTAAACCAGCCTATGATGGTCGTCAGCCCCGAAAATGCCCAGACTTCCAAATTCTTCTTCATCTTTGATGAGATCTCAAAAAATAATACGAATAATTGATTTGATATTTTCATTGAAGAATTAAATAATCTACTATCTTTATAAATTAAAATGAAATTTGACAACGTTCTATCGTGTCTAAATCTTTGCTAACATCTCTGGGTTAAGAAGTTACATTAAAAGGGTTTTCGCTAAAAAATCTTACTGAAAAAAACCATAGATACTGCCGTGAAATCACACATGATAACTTTTAGTGTTTTCTTAAACCAGTATATGATAGGTCGTAAGATTTGTACATACCCAGATTTCCATATTGTCCTTTATCTACGAGCAGGTTGGTTAAAATTTTAAAATAATTAAGTGGAAAAACCATGGATTTGGACACACCAAAAACATTTTTTCAAAATTCAAATTGCTACACATAACACATCTCATACACCTTTTCTTAAAATGTGTTATTTAAGATGTAAAAAAAAATGCCTTTCCGCAGCATTTTTATGCATGAAAATTCTACATAATGCATCGAAACACGCGTCACGATATACTTCAAAATTCAAAATTCAAATTTAGAATGGTTTGATATTACTTTAATGTGACTGTCGAATCGATTAATTAAAATGTCAATTAATTTAAAATAAATTGAATGTCGAATATCGTAGAGAAGGGTAAAAACTCAATTGCGAAATAAAGCGATAGAGGAGCGCTGATTGGGAACACGAATCGTGCTCCAGTCGCCGCAGGAAGCGACGCGAACATAATGGACGTAATACCATGTGAAAATAAACCGCACTGAAGACAGGCTGACATGATTGATCGGCCAGCGGACGGTATAGCTGGCGTTCGAATTATCTTCCAGCCGCAGCGGAACTGTCCGAACGTGTCCCCGAGCTGGGCGAAATTCAAACTAACGATAAGTTGGCTTTTAATTACTAATCAAGTTCCCAAAACACACGCGTATTATACAAATAAAATTTTCTAGTATTTAAATAAATGACGGTAAAATATTTAGACAGGTGCCGTAGCGTAGTTGGGAAGAAGCTCGACTGCAAAACTGGCGTCGTGGATTCGATTCTCGCCAAAATAAACTCAAGAAATATTTATTTTCAATTTGTCTGGATATTTGTGATATGTTTTTCACATTTACCTTTCCAATCCTAAGTATCCTACCTGTAGAAGAGCTTTCAACCCGTAAATGCTTACCGTTGCAATTCTGCTACAGCAATATCAGTTGAAACATTCTGTTGTCCCCTGGAATTGATATAATTCACACTGTTGCATATTCATCACACACCTAGGTGTTAGAATTAAGCCAGGCTTTTATAACTAGATGGCACTTTGATTGCGTTCTTGACATTAAGTTATTGTAGTCAGAGATTTTTTATTTTATTAAACAAATAATAAAAAAGCATGCGTTTAAGGGTTAAAAGTAAAGGGTTTGTGGGTTGATCCATAAAAAGCACTTGTAATCATTGTAAAAATAAATAATAAAATGACAGTACACAATAGAGATCTGGTTTCAACCCCAATGTATGGAAGTGATGCATCGAGTCGAAATGCAGTCAAAATACGTTCTCTCAGACGAGTGTGTGAAAAAACGTTGTATAATGGAGTGAAGGAATGCAAGGCTGAGATGAACATTATGGATGAAATTAAGAAATGTGTGTTGAGATGGTTTGGGTATGTGGATCGAATGGGTGAAAAAAGGGTTGAAAATATGTAGGAGCAGAAGAAGACTGAGAAAACTGTATTACCCACTGTATTCGTCTCATCAATTTATTTTACTTTCCTCGATATTAGCCATGTTCACATTCATAAATTTAAACGTGGTCTTGTGCAGATTTTTATTTATTTTTAAATTAAAATCATTATGCTTTCCCACAAAATTAATGCTTTATTAATCAAAATTTAGTTTCGAGTATGTCCAAATCATTGTAGACAAATACTTGAAATGACCCTCAAAAAATCAGATCCAAGATATTTTATTAAAATATATGTAGTTGATTTTTTTTTTTGTATATCAGCGTGACATTTAAAATGGGCAATGTTTTATCGCAAAGAGATTTTTAATAGGTTATAAAAATATGAAGAATCGTTTAAAACGGTGAATTTATTTATAATATAAAGAGAAAGGAAAAGACATGGCATTTTTCTCGTTCGTTATTATGATTATATTTGAACGTAGTGAAGAATTTAATATCTCCATGTCTCCAAGCATTCTTCTTTTGTGAAAAACGAAAAAATAACTTTCGTTTTGAATATATTTCCTTTTGGAATGCGAGAAAGTAGTCCAGATACCCCCTTGCACGTGAACAGAAGATGTATGGGCTTTGTAAGGGTAGAGATTTTCTTATTTCTATAAAATATTGGATTCTCGGGAGATAGTGCTCGAGATATTTAAAGCTCGCGGAAAACGCTACAGAGAAAATTCACTTAAATAACGCATTTTTAATATATTTTCACATGAAACTGGGTTTTGCAATGCTTGTACTTTATTGAATTGTTACCAGAGTAATATTTAAGGAACAGTTGAAGAATTTTCTTTGTTTTATGGTCGCGATATTCATATTTCAGTAGCTTTGTCATCTCAGTGGCTTAAACAGTTTAAGTATCTGATTTGTAAAATACCATATCTTGGAAACTGACAGGAGCGTGCAACAAATTTCAGTTAAACAACTGAGTAGTCAGTAAATGAATAATCTGAAATTTTCTACACTATGTACATAGTTAACCGTCGCATAAAATCAGTCCTAAGGAACCACAGTATTGTAGATATATTTTACTAACTTTTGGTAAAACATGATTTTTTTGGAATTATTCACACCTCAACAATTCTGATAAATAACATTCTTTAATATGCCAATGTCATAAGAAATAAAATTCTTTTAAGATGTTTAATTAAAATTATCACACCTGCATCAATTTATTTATGAAAAAAGTATGCATAATATCACAAAGATTTTTATTGTTATTGTTTATTTATATTAACGCTTACTAAAGCGTTAAAGAAGGAACAAAATATTTATAAACATACAAACATATAAATAAAAATGTGATGGTTTGGGTATGTGAATCGAAAGAGTGAAAAAATAATAGCAAAAAAAATATGAGTCGAATGTGGTTGGCAATATAAGCATAGGAAGATCAAGGAAACCTTGGCATGATCAAGTATTTCTAGTCCTTGAAAGTGATTTAAAAACAAATATTTGTGTTTTATTATTTACAAAAACACTTTCAAACACAATTTCCTACCATTTCTGTGAGCCTAAGCGGCTCTTTATTGGAACTAGGTATCGAATTGTGGTAGAGTGGGTTCAAACCAAAAAACTCTGACTCAAGTGTCCGTGACACTAACCACCGTACTACAACCCCTACAAAATAGTTATTAAAATTAGTAAAAAAAATACTAGAATTATTTACAAAGCCTTTGCCTGCAAAATTAAGTTCCCCTTGTTTATTAAGGTCGGGCAAGCGTTATCTGCAGTCGATCGTTATTACTATATCACGTTAAGGTACCCCGTGTGTACGGAATAGGGTTCCCAATGGCAAAAACAAGACATTTCATTTACAAAGGGGTAAACGATCCCTTAATATAAACCGAATATGGCGAAGGCAAGAGACAGAGGTCAGACGTGTCCTGAATAAAATATACGAATATTCCTCCGCCCTATTAAGGAGGTCATTTCCTCCCGACTTGTTATGACTCCATTATTTCAAAAATGCTGAAAATACCGATGCGCCCATTTTCAGGCAATAAATATTAAAAACGGTACTGAAATTTCGCTTATTGGACGCCCACGTTTTGAGAAAAATATTTTCATCCCTAAAAATTAAGAGAACTGCCCTTAAGTAACATCGCGGGAAAAAACTAAATCATAGAATCATGAATATCTGAAACACGCCATACAGGTGGCACTAAATTAATCTCTTTATAAGAAGATGTTTTAATTTTTGCAAATGATGTCGTACTTCATTAATATTTAACCTTTGTGCACAAGATTAATAGAAACAATACAATAGATAGCTGCAGTGTACAAACAAACTTAGGGTGGCGCAAAATTAATCATCAATTTTTGTTATTTAACAACTTTTATAGTATATAAAAAAAATTTAAAAACTGTGATGAAAACCTGTATTGAAATCATTATATCTGTCAAGTGATTGCTGACAGTGTTGATACGTTTTTTTTTATTTGTTTGTATGCTGCAGCAGTCTAAGTTACGAATTTCAAATATGATTGACAATTGTAAAAACTATAACATCTGTCAATAGGGTGATTAATTTTGCGCCACCCTGTAATAGACCTTAAGAAATTGCGGTATTTACAACGTAAAATATATTTATAATTAATGGATAAATATTTCCACAAAGTGACTGTCGAATCAATAAATACAAAATTAACATATTTCGTACTTTTTGTGGGAGTTGATTTTCAATCGACTGAAATTCTAACCAAAAAAATATTTGCTACAATTTATTACTCAAACAACCATTTGAGATATGACGAAAAATTTTTTCGTATTTTGCGATTGATGAAAAATCTAGATTTTCATTGAACAGTACACGCCTGTGGCCATAAATAAAAACAACAATATTGCGTTCGGTTTAGTTAGTAAATAACTACCGAGAAAAATAATAAAGAATCCTTTTATGAAAAAAAAGTGTTCGATTACTTTTTTTGTTTTAATAAGGTCTGAAATGACAGATTGTTAAAAATAATAAGCAAAAAAATTACCGCTTAGATCGAAAAACATCGTTTAAGACATAATATTTGAACAAATAATTTGTTCAAGATTAAATTCTATATATCGGTTAATAAGAATCAAAACATTGTAAATCGTTAACAATAAAAGTTTAGAAGAGATAGATGTATACATTTTTTAATATATTGCCAGATTTCAGTAAATTAACATAAAATTAAAATATATTGATTTTTTATACCTATAAAAATAATGAAAAGTATTTAATTGTTTTCACTGCTAGTGTGTCATATCACTGTCATATTTTAGTGAGCTCTGCAAAAATATTAAACAAGGACAGTAGAGTTTTTTTACAAATAAATATTCAACAAAATATTTTTCTAAATAAATAAAGCCCCAGTTTAAGTGAATAAAAATATGTAATTTTTGCAATTAATGTTATTTATTGTTTTTTTTTTACTTAAACGTTTTTTAAATATAACCGCACATAAGTCATTTTCACGATTGGATTCACCGTTAATACACCATAAAAATCATTTTCCCACATTTACGTCAATTTCCATACGGTCCATAAATTCAAAAAGACGGTGAAAAGAATAAAATTTAAAGCAAAAACGCCACCCCATTTGCCAGCAGGTTAGGGGTTGCTAAAGAGAAAAGAAAAACGTTTACAAGGATCCTTGGGTAAACGGTTTAGCGCAGTACGTCTTAAGGCTCTAGTTTCCCTGGCCGTGTTTGGTAAGGCTCTTTAGCGATTACAGCCCTGATTACAACACTAGAACCTTTGCCTTTTCACGGAAACGGAAGAAACAATTTTTATATTCACCATAGAAAGGTTGTATAGTTGTGTTTTTATACAGGTTCAAAGAGCGGGAATTTTCAGAGGGAATACGCTTAAGTAATAAGGGTGTTTTATTTTTGTTTGATGACAGAAATTTTGTTATTTTATTACACAGTATTGCAAGTACAAAATCATTTTTTTGTAATTTTGACAAGCAGGTTATATTTTTCGTGGATAAATTTCTGTATTTAAGAAATATACCCTTTCACTGTCTGTTCTTCTTATGTGATCATTTACTTATTCTCAAAAATAATATCAGAAAACCCGATCAATGATTATTTGTATGTATCTACAAGAAAATATCTCTCAGCAAAGCATACAAATCACAATAATAAACTTTTTGTGACTTTATAGAATCACAAGATCCAACACGCAACACGTTAAACAAATACACATACCTCTTTTGGTTGAAAGTTCTTTGATTATTATACAATAAAATTGTATAACCTGCTTCCACAATCCATTTATCCATAGTCCTTTAAAAAAAACTTTTTTATAAGTATGTGTCATAGATGGGTAAATCTAAAATGGATAAAATCATACGGTAATGTCGTATTTGATTGCAGGTCAATCTACATGACTTTTTTGTCTGCCTGCAAAGTTTCGTAGGAAATTCGATTTCTAGGTGGATTGTAATATATCTTAGCAGTATTTTTTCACTTTCTTATTTATTACATATTACCCTGGAATAGTACCTGAATATCAAAACCGCCTTGCCTTTATGCCAAAAAGATAGCACTGCTTTTACACGGGGTAATGCCCTATGTACAATCAAGTGCACACAAGGGTTGGAAGAAAGAAAAATACGTTTTCTAAGTACCATAAAACAGTTTGAAGATGAATAGTTATATAGTTAGTCTGCTCAATAGTGCTCAACTACCCCGTGATTCGATAAATCAGCAAAAGTAGGCCTTAATCGCCAACCGGGGAGTCATTTCGAGTAGCACTGAGAGAAAAGTGTGGAAGTTTGGTTACTCGCTATCTCCGTTATCGGCTCCAACAGCCTCCTACAATCTTCTGTGGCTCCAAAAATAAAGCTGATAGGGTTTTGAAAAAAGAGATTACTATACGTAATTGCTACATGGTGCGTAAGAAAATATGTATTTGAACTCGAGAAAATACGGAAATTGGGTAATCCATATAAAAATTATTATAGTATTACTTTTTATACGCGAATAAATAATATAACCATATTATAAAATTTTAGATAAAATAATTGTTTTCAGGATTGGCGATGTGAGAAATTGTATAAATAACTCTTTTTTAGCTAATAAAAATGATAAATTTTAAAATTTACAAGATTTTATGTAATATGTAGTTAAAACATCTCAAAAATTGCATTAAAATTGACAATATACTTTCCTAAGGATATTTGATAACAAAAAGATAAGAAAAAATAACATGTCTTCACTTCGTTGTAATAACTTTTTATTTTGATGATGAATTGTGGTTTGGAATGCATCAAAATAAGTGTCACAATAGATTTGAGGAAAAAGAGGCCTTTTATAGAAAAATTCAAAAAATAACTGACAAATATATATGTATGTAAAAAATCGCGACATTGATTGTCACAGTTAAAATTAAACACTTGAATAAACCACTTTAATGATTTTGTTTATATTTAGTCACAGTTAAGTAGAGAAATTGAGATTGGCATTTAATTTTTTTATCAACTTTTAACCTCCGGTGGATGGAACTTATCAAAATTAATCCATTTATTGTTAAAATGGCATAAGTTAATGTTAACAAATAAGTGGTTACTTTAAATCCATTCAAATGTCCGGCAGGATAAAAAAAATGTCAAATATAAATTCATTAAAATTTTTCAAATGCTGATGTTTTTAAAGAGTCAAATAACAAATTAGGTTTTAATTACGTACTGAAAAAAGAAGAGCGTCCCTTTTTTGGTTAGTATTCGACGCGCGCTGATGTACATACCTTACAATCACTGCCCTAGAATTGAAACTTTCTCAAAAATGCTTCAAAGGATGTATCCTTTTACGGTATCTTTTGGAACTATATTAATATGGGGAGAGTCTATGGAATCCTCAGCGCAGTATCCCAAAATGAAATTATTTTTTTACAAAGTAAATTGTATTGAGACAGTACACTGACTACCTACCTTCTTGTGTTTTTACCTTTTACTTGCTCCTTGCTTTAACTCGATCCTTGCTTTAAAAAAACCACCGAAATCAATTTAAAAATAATTATTAAATTAATTACGAAAATGATTCTTCGTCTAAAGACAAGGAGATAAGTCCATTAATTAATCAAACTTTTTATGTTAAAACTGAACAAATAACCTTAATATATATCTTTAAAATAAAGCTTTATAATCTTTAAAAACAGAAACTCAATTCATATTTTTACTTCTTGAAAATTACTAGTCGTATTTAAATTAATTTACTCAAACGGTTGAAAAAATTGTTTAAGTCAATTATGTTTGAGATAATTTTAGATTATTTATTTTTATAATTTTGAATTAAAATGATCTTAAAATAATAAATGAAAATTGACAGCGTTTTCTTAAGCCAAATGGATAACCATCACAAATATTTAATTAAACCTCAATTATTCAAACTTCAAATTGGCGATTAAAAAACTCACCCTTCAGTCCAATTTTTCCGTGTAGTCTTAAGAAAAATATAGAATCTTACGTTGAACCGAAATTAAAGTAGGGTGGTCAAAAAGATCATTTACAGAATTCTGAGTACCTTGGAGAATACTAAAGGTTAATTGGAGAATATTAAAACCTCTTGAAATAAATTGAATCAAAATCTTCAAGACTTTCTTTGAAGCTTTTATTGGTAAATTAAAAATTTGAAAGATTGATAACACAAATTCGTTTCAGTATAATCGTTAAAATCTGTATTTCAAAATAAAAATTATCTAACTATCTAACCATCACGCGGCTTCCCCGCAGGGGTAGGCAGAGAGAATAGAACGCCACACCACTCTGTCCTTGCAAACATTCTTCGCCTCTTCCACGTTCATGCATCTCTTTATACATACCCGCCGATTGTTTCGACTCCTAACCTGACCACTTTCAAGTGTTTGGCATACTTGATCGTGCCAAGTTTTTATCAGTCTTCCTCTGCTCCTTTTTCTAAATACATTCGCCTCACAAATTTGTTTTACCGTTCTTTCCTTACTCATTCGTTCTACATGTCTAAACCATCTCAACACACCTTTCTTAATTTTACCAATAATGCTTGTCTCAGCTTTGTATTTCTTCTTTATTTCACTATTCGAACATCTATCATACATCGTTTTGTCGCACATTCTTCTAAGAGATCGCATTATATATATTTTATCAAAATATATCATTGAAAACAGCAACAAAAGTAAATGTGGTAAAAAACAAGGTTTATGTATTTTTTAAATGTTTATTTAGTTTAAAATTAACAGAATGGTATGAGATAATTCGGATGCTCCCAACCGGTATCATATTATACTCGGCGATGCGGAAGTCAACATGAGATACGTATGCATCGTGTATCCCGATTGTGTGTAGAATATACACTGAACATACACACGTGTATGATGTAAGTTTGCCAATATGTATGGAGTGAAGAGAAAAACAAAGACTATCATGATCGATAGGGAATAAACAACAGTCTTCAGAATTGGGAAACATTTGTATTTGTCGAACAGTAAACGAATGAAAATAATACAGAAAATTATAAATCATAATATGACTCAAATGTAAGTCCCAAGAATTAATGACAAATATAGGAATAGAACGCTTTAATATATGTATACATAGTTCCGAGCATTTAAGAAAAAAAATGTGGAACAAAGGAAAAATAAAGTAATGGGTAAATGATCAAAACTTATGAAAATTGTGCAATAGTTTTCTTTTTTTTTTCTTTTTTTTTATGTTTAAATACAAAGATACAAAATAGTTTAAAACGTATGTAAAAAGAACTCCAAGAACACAAAATACACAAAGTGGTTTGGTGGTTCTAAAAAAACAGTTAGTTGTGTTTATGAATTTTCAAATAAATGTATGTATATATGTTTATGTCAATATGTATAGTTAACAAATAAATGTTACAATATATATATTTTTTAAATTTAATTAAGCTTATAATTCGACCAATAGATTTATTTAAAAATGTAGAGTACATGTCAAAAATAATGTGAAAAATAACTCCAAAATGGAGATTATCCTGATGTGTGTAGAAGTATTTTGGCACACTCAAAATGTTGTAAAAAATATATATTTATAACAAAATCCAGCGGTTATGAACGCCTGTCACGTCGTAAAGGGGAAGGAGTAAATGAGACGAGAATGTAACGGTATTCTTGGAGTTGAGTGTGTGTTTCTTTTTGTGGGTTGTTAAGTTTTTTCAGCACATCGAGGGGTAGACTATCTCACCCTTAACATAAACCAAAGGCACTTTCCGGAACAGCTTGCTCGATTTCGTGGTTGGAGCAAAAATAAGAAAATTGACCCTAAATTTTATGCGATTTTTTGAAAACGTCGCCTTGTTATTCGAGCTTGAGAAAGTTAACCCTCTACTATATTCAGTCCTCATATAAGGTCTTGAAAATAGCTTTGTAAAAAGTGAATCAAATTGTCAAACAAATATTAACCTTTTATTTTTTACAGTAAATTACTTTTAAGACTTGCGGCTGTAGGAGAAAAGCTCGTTACGTTTGCAAACGATGTAATGAAGAGCCATCATGCCTACAGTGCTTTGAAGATTTTCATCATATAAAATCTGTTCATCTGAAATATTTTTGTCAATTTTTCAGTAAATTAAAAACAATTTCCATATTCGTAGCACTATTATGTTATATTGGAATAAAGAAACTGATTTTTTATTTAGCTTTTATTTGATAAATACCACTATTTTATTTTATTTGATAAAATGTATTATAACACGGGTTTTGACGTATTCCGCATATTTTAAAACACAATTTCATTTTATTTCTGCATTTAATTTACTGTTATTTATTACAAATTTTCAAAAAAAATTAAATTACGTGTCAAGCTCCTTAAAATATCCTTAAATTCTTAAATAATAAATACCATAAAAAATAAAACTTTGCAGGTAATTATACAATGAAGCAAAACGCTTCCTTGTAAAATTAATAACCTGTATAAATTCCATACAGGGGGTTTTTTATATTTTTTTCTATATGTCCGAAAGGGTTAATAACTTTTCTAGACTTATGTATTTATTACGTTTTCTTACTGTATTATAAGATTAAATCTTTGCGTTTTTACTACCCAAGAAGCTTACAAATTTCCTTGAGAGAACACAACAGTTAATTTAAGAAATTTGCATAATCGTGACGCTAAAAAGCTTCCATTTTGGTTTGAAAGATATAAAACGGGTCAATAAATTAAACAAAAAATGAGATAATTTTAAGAAATGGAAAACTCCGTTTAGTTCTGGTAGTAGACTGAAAAATAAACTGTTTACAGATAAAACTTAAAACAACGTCATTTTAAAACACTTAGTTATAACTAAATTAATTATGATTAATAATTAAATGAAATATTTTCTTGAATGTTTTTCGCAGATATTTTATGGCACATTTTATAAACATTATTAAATAAAACAAAATTGTTTTAACCACTTTTTATTGGTAAACTTTTTTTAACCGTTTTTGACTAGAACCTTGTCATCCCCAGGTTAAGAAGTGGTTAGTACAAAAATGTTTTATTTTATAAAGTTTAAATGAAATATCTTTTTTTCATCAATTTTTTCAAAATACTTTGATTTATAATAATAACAAACAAGATGGTTTGGACTCGTGAAATAAATTATTGAAGACAGAACGGTAAAACAAATTTATAAGGCGAATGTCGTCGGAAATAACGATGCAAACGATGACCTAGGAAAACTTGGCGTGATTAAGTACGAGTATATCAAATACTTGAAAGCATTCAGGTCGGAATAATTGGCGGGTATGTGTGTATGAAAAATGCATGAATGTGTAAGAGGCGAAGATTGTTTGCAAATATAGATCGATGTGGTATTCTTTTTTCTCTGCTTACCCTGCGGGAATGCGGCGTAGTTAGTTAGTTTGTATTTTTTATACTATTTTTTATATTAAAATAACGTACTATTTTTTATATTAAAATAAGGTTATGGTCAAAACGATTCGTAAATGATATTTACGAAGGTCTGCGAATAAGATGAATCCTTGATATAAATGGACGACTTCCTTATAAAATTAATACAACCGAGATTGTATCTTGTTTGTTCATCAGATTAAAGCCGAACCACCGAGTATTCTCAAATATAATAAAAAAAAACATTCAATCTTCCTTCTTATCTTAGAACCTGTGACATACCCGTAGAAAGATAAATAAATAATACAATTCCATTTCTCATCCAGAATGCTATGTCAAGTTTTTTTTTTATATTCCCGATGGATTTCGTTTATTTGGTGGATAAAAATAAAAAGGAAAAGGGCGAATATGGAGGAAAATGTACGAGATAACAGGAAACAACGTTGAATCAATAAAAATTCTCCCTACGGGAATGACAAGCAATTAAACGCTAGTATGACAATCATGTAACGTACTATCGTGGGCAAAAATCACTTGACATTTGATTTTGTATATGGAGTTTTCGCACAAGTTTTGCAGTTGAAATCTACACAAACGAAATTTGTTGCTCTTTTGGGAATTTAGACCGCAACTGTAAGGTGATATTTAGATAGAAAATTAATGACATTGAGAAATATACAAATTTTTTTGATATACATAAATACGTATTTATATTGAGAGCAGAAGAAGACTGAAGAAAACATGGCATGATCAAGTACCTCAAATATTGGTAAGTAGTCAAGTCTACAGTGAGAATAATCAGTGGGTGTGCATGAGGAGATGCATAAATGTAGAGGAAACGAAGATTGTTTGCAAAGTCAGAGTGGTGGGGTAGTCTTTTCTCTCTTGTAGTAAAAAAGTGGTGTTTATGAAATTTCGTGTGGAGATTGTGATAAAAAATATATTGGCCAAACTGCGAGAAATTTAAAGATTAGAATTAAAGAACATCATAGCTGTCTTGTTAGTAATTATTTTTCGGAATTTGCAAATCATATAATAGATACTAATCACTCATTTCACTCTCATTAATTAAAATTATTACACCTTGTTCCATATAAAGGCCAAATTATGAATTATCTTGAAAATTTAGAAATCCAAAATAACCTGAATTCTAATAATAATTTATTAAATAATATATCGTTTCAAAATTTTTCACCATTGCTTTCCATTTTTCCTTTGTTTTCAAACTCCGTCCCTTGACTAACCCCTTCCCCTTACTTTCCCCTCTCCTTATTTATAGAACAATTTTTATTTTATATTTTAGTTATTATACAGACCTGAATGATGGAAGTTTAACTTCTGAAACATGTACTCTATAATAAAACTCAAGTGGTAAAAAACGAAGTGTTTTCTTTAATCATTAAATACATGTATTTATTCATTTAAAAAATCATAAAATCACAAAAATCATTAAAAAATCATTTTTTTGCAAAGACCTACTCAGCCACTTTATGTGTATTGTCGGTGATGTCAAGTATGTTAAATTGTTAAAACTCAATTTTTTTTTTTAAATTCCTTCTAAGATAAACGTACTAAATTGTTAATAAGTAACTTACCCATGGTTTATGTCTCGCATATATTACTATGTGTACACACTGCTAAAGTATATGTATATTTAGGTCTTAGTTTGACCCTCCGAAACGAGGTAAATAGTCTTAGAGGGATGGTAAATATATTTCACAAATAATTCATCTCCTAATGGTTACCATATTTCAAAAGCGCAGGTGTCGTCATGTTTTGTTGGAGCCTTTGCATTCTAAGGATTCGCTAGATCAATACAATTATACTATAAGATCTAAATCTGACTTGCAGACTGACATCTTGGTTGCATTATGCAATTTAGCAATTAGCGACCAAGGATTGGTGATGTTGACTGCGTGGAAGGAGAAGAAATGAGACCGATTTCCTGAAGCGATCAAGAGAACAACAGGCAATTCCTTGATAGAGGCTTTCAGAAATGTAGGCTGCCTGCAGAGATAAAGGCATATCGTGAGAATAATTCTCTATGATTACGAACCTTGGTTATGAAGTGTTACACCTGGTTGCTATAGCTAAACAACAATACATCTTACCTCTATCTGCGCCAATTAGTGCATAGACCACTGCATGACATCAACGCATCGCTTTATTGATCAATAATTACTTTAAGGCAAAATGATCAGTTTTGCGCTTGAGGAACCAGTCCAGGGTGATATTGAATAAATTTAAGATCAAAGTGAAAAGTTTCTTATTTTTATTTTGACACCCCTAGAAATTAAACTTGAAAACTCTAGAGTGGTAGCCAAACTCACTAACCACTACACTATGGAAGCGGACAACCAAAGAATGATGATAGAATGGAATCGATAATATTTTTGTACTAAGTTATATCTATCAGCTATTTAGCAAAACAAACATGAAATTATAGGTTTAAGATGTAGTTGATATTGAAGGTGACTGAAACGCCCAAATACACGCACACCGTCGAAACAGGTTTCTGAAACGCATAAATATGTGCATACCGACGCAACGCAAGTTTTTGAAACGAAAAAATGTGGAGGTCCTCACCAAAACGTTACATTTCCATTATAAATGATTTTAATTAATCAGGAATTCTAGCGTGTAAAATTGTTAGGTTTTGGTGCGATTTAATAATTTTAAATTGGTTTAACACAGGATTGGTCACGTTTAGTCGCAACCTTAATTAAGGTTTCAATAAAACACAGTATACGGAACAGATTTGCATTTAAGGATTTTTTGTGTAATATTGGAAATGTAACTCTTTGGTGAGGACCTCCACAATTATTTTCATAGTCGCAACATAAGGTTTCTGAAACCCACAAATAAGTGCACGCCTTAAAAATTTATTAAAATATTATTTTTACTCAATAAATAATTAGAAATAAGCCTGCAGCTCTCAGTGAAAATGGATTTCATGTTTAAGTTTAGTTGCATTACAGATTGTCAGATGTTTTATATTATTATAGCCAAAAGGGCAGTTTTCTATATCCTGGTTTGGATTTGAAGTGACATATTGTTGTCCCGAATTTCATCTGTCAGATCAGCTGTTGGTGTCAGGTGGATAATGCAATAACTGTCACATGTCATATGCGAACACAAGTTGTAAATGTTACATTATTAGCTATCACAAATATAAAGCACGACAGCTAAAGGATTGATTTAGGTTTGATATCACCCTTCGCTATTTTAATGTAACTCATACACGTACATTTAACCTTTCCTCTCAAAATACGTGGATAAATATTTATTTTGTATGAATAAAAAATCATTACATATGTCAAAATATTCGAAATTGTTGCAAAAATCTTAAATTTACTTCAACCAAGAATTTTTCAGCTGATTTTCATTTTTTATATGAAAACAGGTGAAAGTCTAACCATCCCAGGGCTTACGACATAGCATTTGACTGGCTGGAGAGGTACTTTATTCACTTCTGTAACGTATTTATAAATATGTATATCCGCCATGAGCAATGTTCGGTATTGCGTGTATTTATGTTACATTCCACAGATAAATAGTTTGAGTGATCATTTTATACACTGTAATATTCACCATTCCACCCATGATTGTGTGCATGCACATTTTTATTTTTTACATTTTATTTACATATTTAAACATAAATATATATATATATATATATATATATATATATATATATATATATATATATATATATATATATATATATATATATATATATATATATATATATATATATATATATATATATATATATATATATATATATATATATATATATATATATATATATATATATATATATATATATATATATATATATATATATATATATATATATATATATATATATATATATATATATATATATATATATATATATATATATATATATATATATATATATATATATATATATGTAAAAAAATGTTTACTTTTAATTTAATTATGACGGTCAGTAAGGCAGATCTTGCATGTTTTTTTTAGTTCTGCTCTTTGCAATGTTCGATTCTAATAATTAATTAAATTTCCAATGTTTGATGAGCAGTATTAATTTTTTTTTAATTTTTCTTTTCTCCATTGATTCTTAAAAAAAAATTTCGTTTTATAAGCAGGTTATATTTTACTTTTAAGTGGGTATGAAATAATAAACTCCAATGTGTTGTTCGGTAATCAAAGATTTTTATTATATAAGTGTTTTGACTGTCAAATAAAATATAAAAGATAATAAAAATAAATAAAAAGATATTGGTATAAGCCAGTTAAAATAAGAACGTTATGTCAATAATAAAAGGTCTCATCACTAAGTCAGTCCAAAAATACACATTTCCGAAATAAGAATGTTCAGTATATTTTGAAATCTGGTGAAAATAATTTAATATTAATATTTTACAAGGTTTTAAGTAATTTTTTACAAACCAATGGACATTTTTCATGCCAGTAACTTTGGACACAAGGATTAAAAAAAAAATTCTTCAATGTATTGTAGTTGTGGACAGTTCTAATTCTGCTCTAACACCCTCGTATAATAAATGATAAACGGGGGTAGTTTTTATAAGTTATTATTTATCTTTAATTCTCAGAAAGGAACATTACAACAATAAAGCATTGTCAAATCTTAGCTCAGACGAGCCTTGATAAATGGAAAGCTAGGAGACAAAAACCGAAACTCATTTCCTTTCATTTCACTTAGAGAAACTTTCCCGCTCCGTTTAGGTAGCCTCCTTCTCATTCACATCATATAAAGCGATAAATCAGAATCCTTTCTTCCCCTACCATCCCCAAGTCTCTACAATAAATAAAGCCTTCTAAACAACCCCACACAATACCTTCTGTTGATTACATCACGTATGTATTATATTACTGATATCTGTTTCTCATGCTGATAATTTTCGCGAAACGCGACGTTTTCTGATTGAATAAGCAGTTACTATAAATTATCACCCGTCAGTTTTAGGATAAGTCAGAATTGCGTTTACTCCGGAAATACTAAATACACTATACCAAGAAAGGATTGTATACCAAAAGCAGCAACAAAAATGGCAATGTGCTTGTATGTACAAGTATATCGCACACCTAGATCAAAACTGTACCAACTAAAAAATAATGACTTTTTTAGATAATCATTTATTCGGATTCTACAAACGAAGACGCATATATATATATATATATATATATATATATATATATATATATATATATATATATATATATATATATATATATATATATATATATACATATATATATATATATATATATATATATATATATATATATATATATATATATATATATATATATATATATATATATATATATATAAATATATATATATATATATATATATATATATATATATATATATATATATATATATATATATATATATATATATATATATATATATATATATATATATATATATATATATATATATAATATATATATATATATATATATATATATATATTTATATATATTTATATATATATATATATATATATATATATATATATATATATATATATATATATATATATATATATATATATGTATACATATATATATATATATATATATATATATATATATATATATATATATATATATACATATATATATATATATAAATATATATATATATATATATATATATATATATATATATATATATATATATCAGATTTGTCAATATCTTAAATATTCTTCAAAATATTGCACTATATGTTCCTTTTGATGAATACAAGAGTTCGACTGTCTATATTTATATATATATATATATATATATATATATATATATATATATATATATATATATATATATATATATATATATATATATATATATATATAAATATATATATATATATATATATATATATATATATTTATATATATTTATATATATATATATATATATATATATATATATATATATATATATATATATATATATATATATATATATATATATATATATATATATATATATATATATATATATGTATACATATATATATATATATATATATATATATATATATATATATATATATATACATATATATATATATATATATATATATATATATACATATATATATATATATATATCAGATTTGTCAATATCTTAAATATTCTTCAAAATATTGCACTATATGTTCCTTTTGATGAATACAAGAGTTCGACTATCTCTGCCTACCCCTTCGGGGAAGCGGCTTGATGGTAAGTTAGTTAGTTAGTATGAAATGTTTTAATGTAAATATTCTTTTATATGCATTGTCCATTCATAAAAGAAAACAGGAAAGTATTTTTTTGAGTTGATTCTCTTTTGTATCTAGGGTTACAATATGTAAAAAGTAACTCAATTGAGATTAAGCATTTATCTTGATATCTCAACATAGATGAAGAATAATATAAAAAAAACACAATATTTTGAGTGTGTCCTTGTTCACAAATCTGAATTTTCTCCACTCATGACTTATTTTTACATTTTTTTATATCTCACGATATGTGGATGAAGATGAATGTGGTATTTACAGGGCTGATGACCTGTTAATGGCTGGTTAAGTAAAACACGTATAACGTTATACACGTACACCGAGTAAAACTTATTTAAAAACAAAGATAAGATTTTGTATGAGATAGAGAGAGAGAGAAACAAAATACAACCCATGAAACCTCAGATGTTCATAAATAGCATCTGACGTGTATATCTAGAACACAAGCATTCGCGACACTATCTTATTCGTTGTGTTTACTTCGCTATTTTTTGCTCCACTCCCACGGCATTGATATGTAAAGTTCTCTTTCTCCTTCTATCTACGTTATATATATCTTCTCCCTCATGTAACAAAATGTGCTTTATAAACGTTACGCCTCTTTTAAATTTCACTCTCATTTCCCATCCAATTAACGAATAACTTCAAAAAGTTTGTGTTTTACTGAGTTTTATAATATTTTCGGGTGAATTTTATCGAGTTTCATAAGGCATAAAGGTTGCAAGTTAAATCACAATCTCTAAAAGCGATTCAAGAATACAAAGATAGAATTTAATCTCTCCTTATCCTTAAGGGTAGGCATGCACAACCTTTCCTTGATCTGGTGCCAAATTATCATTCTTTCTCCGAGTCAAGGGTCGGATCAGATAAATAAACATTGTTAAGTTTTATTAAATTTTAAAAGTATCCGCCTCCGTAATGTAATGGTCAGCACTCTTAGCTACTGTACTAGAGGTCCCGGATTTGATTCTCAGAGAGGGGGGATCAAACAAATATAACTGATTTTTTCACAAATGATATTTATTCAATGTTACCCTGGACTGAATCGGGGGGCTTCTTCAATGGGTTAACGTTCAAGATAACACTGCGTTTACATGATGCAGTGCCGAATGTATTATTAGAGTGCGGATAAGCGTTTGAAAAATAAGGGACATGAAGATACGTAATAATATTAATAAATACTATTTATAAATTTTAGTGTGAAGATTGGCGTTGATATTGCTCAATGATAATTGCATAGAATTTTAGGAATTGTCATCTGTTATCTTCATTCAACTTTTTATATCTCGTTTGTTTCATCCTCGAAAAAAACACACACGTAAATGTGCCCGCGAAAAGATAAATGTATTTTTTTTACATAAAAGAAAAGCTTCGTTTTAAATGCTTGTTTGCAGGTAGGATAGTACGGATTGGAAAGGCAAATGTGAAAAATACATCACAAACACCTAGACCAATTAAATACAAATCCTTCTTGAAATTATTTTGCAATTGGCGTGAATCGAACCCGTGACACTAGTTTCGCAGTCGAGCGTCTACCTAACTACTCCACAGCGCCTGTCTTAAATATATTTCAATATACTTCGCTGAGACGATTGAGGGCCGGACAAAATAGTTTTGAGGGCCGAATCTGGCCCGCGGGCCGGTGGTTGCCCATATATGCTTTAGGGCTACAGTATCTCGGATGAAATTGGTCTAGAAATTTCCCGACTTGTCAAGACGTCAGGATTGTTCTTTGGAAATTGGACTCAAGTTTTTCTCCCAGCAAAGTACTTACATTCCGAAATCAGAAAGAGCTTTGTAACTTTGAAAGAATTCCTTTATAGAAACCATTGTAACTAACTTACATAAGTATGTCGTAATGTACAATTTTTTATTTGGCGGAATTTCAATTTGAGGTAATGAGTAACTGAAAATATAAATTCACGATGGATCATTATCAGACGGGAGAAATATCTAATTTAACATACTCAACCTATAAAGGATTGTATTAGACTCGTTTTGTGTTTATTACAGCCGATATAATAAATATTTTCATTCATAATTTTCTTGTGGAAAATTCGCCTTTGTAAATACGTTGTTTTCGTAAGTTGATAATGAACGACGTCACAAAAATGATCTACTTATTTGAATATTGGTAACATTACTAAATGTGGTGGCTCTGTTTGTTGATATCTATGGTCTAATTGATTTAACATTTTACACATGAATTAAAATGGATTTCTACAATTTAAACACCAAATTTATAAAAAATTAATTGTTCTTTAACAACATTAAAAACTTATTATATTCATATTATTTTCTCAATGTGTATCCGTGTACCTAGCTAAAAGCATATTTTTAGTTCTACTAGCATTTTTGTTTAGAGAGGTTTTAATATACATGTGTACTTTATAATTAAAATAAAATAAAATGACACACTTTTTGTAATATATAACATGATATTATAGAATATATTTTATTTTTATTTGGTGATTTTGTATGTTGATGAAAAAGTGACACTACGATTCAAAGCGACCATTTTTGAGAAGAAAATGGGTTCATATAAAATCATTTTGAGTTTAAAGAGTAATATTTTACATTCCTTTTCAGGATGCTGGGTAAATTATTTTAATTTTAAATAGCATTTTAACCTTTTAAAATACTAAATATTATCAGCGCTATATAGTTAAAACATTAACTGCCGTTAGTTAAGCAGTTGACATATTTGTAAATGGTTGATCGAGTAATACATATTTTATTACAGTGTAATACCAGTTGCAAGTAATTGGGTGAAATATAGCGTCAGTTGTTCCCGAAAACCTACTGAAATATTGAGGGCATATGAAACATACATATTAAATTATTGGAATGAAGGGTTCAGTTGGCATGTATTGCCGTCACGTAGGGTAAAATTGTAATTTGTAATAATATTATTAATTGCTTCATTTCATATAAATGATTTTGTGCTCGTGTTACTGACCGTAAACCAATTATAAACAGCAAAACGACAAAATGTTAAAATTAAAAGAACAAATTGATATGACTTTTTTTTCGCTCCGGAAATATTACTGTAATTTTAAATTTATAGTCCTTGTGCATTTGACTGTGATTTTATGCTTGTTCAAAAAATAATATTTTTTTAAAAAAAGATTTGATTCTTTAAAAAAATTAATACTTGTGTTTTATTTCATTTTGCATGACTAGTTTCGAAAACCACAGTTGTTTTCATCGAGAGGTGATTATTAGAACTAAAGAGTAAAAAATTTTTTTGAGGGATATAGAGATATTGGTGGGGTAAGAAATAGAGGAGAGAGGGGGTTAAGATGATATTTTTGTAATGCAAATATAAATGGAATGGTAAAGTATTTTGGAAAAGCGCATTATAATGAAAGTTTTAAGGGATTATTTTTTATGTAATTCTAAATTTTCTAAATTTTTACTAACTTGACCTTTGTATATGACCGAGTGTAATAATTTAAGTTTATGTGTATAAAATGAGCGGTTAGTTTCCATGTTTAAAATAATCAACATGTCATTCCACAAAGTTAATGCCACATTAATAAATAATATAAAGTTTGAGTCTGCTATTAGTGCGATATTTATTTTATAAATTTTATATATCACTTATCCATTGTTAGCCACACGTTACTGTAGGTCAGTGTGATTAAATGGAACACAAAGAAAATGTAATGCACTCATTTCTATTATAATGAAAAGCAACAAAATTATATGTTGCTTCAATGTAATCGATTTTTTTTCAAACGCTAAATGACTACATGTGTCAAAAAGCATGCTCGCCGCCATGAACAATGTTTGGTGTTATTACATTCCATAGATGGATGGTTTGAGTGAACACTTAATACACTATTATATTCACCATTCTACCCATGATCGTGTGTGTAAACATTATGTATATCGCAGTCGTACAGGAGAAAATGTCCAACTAATAAAACGTAAAATGTTCAGCAGGGCCATTTAAGTCACTTTTGCTTGGCAAGAAAATAAATATCAATGCAGTTAGTCATTTTTACCAAGTTAATATACTATACTTCCAAGTTTAAAACCCTTTGGCATTTTTTCAGGGCAATATTATGCTTGTAAGATATCAAATAGTCAACGATCATGTTTTTGTGAAGAATGCAGTTGGTCACTTTCTCCTGTATGACTACGATATATATATATATATATATATATATATATATATATATATATATATATATATATATATATATATATATATATATATATATATATATATATATATTTATATATATATATATATATATATATATATATATATATATATTTATATATATATATATTTATATATATATATATATATATATATATATATATATATATATATATATATATATATATATATATATATATATATATATATATATATATATATATTATATATATATATATATATTTATATATATATATATATATATATATATATATATATATATATATATATATATATATATATATATATATATATATATATATATATATATATATATATATATATATATATATATATATATATATATATATATATATATATATATATATATATATATATATATATATATATGTAAATATGTATAAATATATATATATATACCCGAAAGAAGTTTTCAAATCACTGATAAACACATTACCTGGAAACTGTAGTCTGCTCCCCTGTTCAATAGAGTTCTTTTCATACGTGTTTTCCTTTGAGAGTCTGTAAATTTCGTACACATTGTGCTTACCCACCCCGGGAGCAAGTTACCTCATTAACACATACTTCGCTTAGTAAAGGATCTCCACATATACCGCTTAATTCGCTGTTTCATCTTTGTTCCGAGATCTCTTTCGCTTCGAGCTGCGGTGAACACTTTACTTACTGAACTGACATATCGAGTGAACTCTCCGACGCATCACCATACCACAGTAACTCTACATATGCATATCGATATTTTTATGTCAAAATTGATGTAAATATGACTCCTGAAATGCTGAAAACAATATAAAATATTAAAATTTAAGTCTTAGTTGAATCCCAGGGACTCTGAATATTTGAGCGATGGACATTTTACCAAACCGAACCTCATTAGAATGTATCTCAAAAAAATATATATAAATATCTCACAATGTTTTGAGAGCTGTGTGCTTCTAGTGAGTCATGATATTAATGATATATGTAGGAGTTCCAGAAATGTGAGTAATGTGGTTATCAATCATGGGTAGAATGGTGAATGTTGCACGTGTGTAAAGTGATGACGTAACCATCTCCTTACAGTTTATAAGTCCTCCGTAGTGTAATGGTGAGCACGCTCGTCTACCGTTCTGAAGGTCCCAGGTTCAATTCCTAGGGGGGGTCAAATAAATATGTAATAAAATGATTTTTTTAATATAATATTTATTCAATATTACCCTGGACAGGTACCTGAAGCGCAGGGCTGATCACCTTTTCTTAAAGTGTTAACGATCAAGATAACACCGCGTTTATATTATGCAGTGCCCTATGCACCATTGGTAGTTTGGATAAGGGTTTGAAGAAAATTAAGAAATACTCAGATTACCATATTCTTCTTCGTATATTTAGAGATGTCAAAAATGTAAAAAAATATACATTTGGTAATTTTTTAATACTTTTTAAGTGATAAAATGCAGAAA
>NW_028281613.1:0-8090 GCF_059751285.1 Brachycentrus maculatus | reverse complement strand
TCCCAACCCCAACCCCAACCCAACCCCAACCCCAACCCCAACCCCAACCCCACCCAACCCCAACCCCTGGCTAAAACAGATTCGATCTGCTATTTGAGAATTGGCGAATCTATGATATTAATTCGATGATTGCTAAATTTAAATGCGCATCATTTATAATTCGAATAATGCAAACTATAAAGCGCAAATCTAAATTATCAGTCGGGGGATTAAAGGCCGGTTATAGGCTCGACGATGTATCTGCCATCATAAAACCGCAAATTATCATACGACGAATCATCATTATCCGCAAGGTTTTTCAACTGTGCACAATGTGAAGCATTCTTACGCCTGTGGCAACTGTAAGTCCTACGAATTCGAATAAAAACATTAGTGGAGCCTAATATCTGTAATATCTAGGTTTTGGACAAATAGAATCCGGGTTACTTTACTGAAGCATCCAATAATAAAAATGCAAAGCCTGTTTCTGTAAGCCTACATCTTTGAATAACCAAAAACAAACATCAGTGGAACCTGAAGCTTGGGTCCTTGACAAAAGGAACTTGGGTTACTTTACTGAAGCATCGAATAATAAAAATGCAAAGCCTACATCTTTGAATAAACCAGGATCATTTCCATCATTTTCATCATTTACATGATTTCCATGTTCTCTTATAGTTTTCAATATTTAATCACAAATCATATGAATGAAGCCACATCATAATTTGCCTTCCATTCTGACAGTTGAGCATGGTAAGTTTTACTTGTACACATATACTCAATCCAAATTATTAATCGATAACTAAGCAGATACAATAAAGCAGTGAATGAAGTGGAAGAAGCGAAGGCAGTATGGTAATCCTGATTAATAGTAACAATTAACTAATATAATCGTGGAGAAGCCTTGGAAGCTATTGCTGATATCATATTGTTTTCTAACTGCTTTACAAGTTCGACCGCATGATGTGAATTTTTGTTTTCGCTGATCTCGAGGAAGCTGCGTATAAAGTTTTGCAAAGATTTCTTAACTTCCCTCTCTGTATTCCATTGTGAGTTACTTACTTAATGTCTCCTTGAATGCTTTGTGAGCTAGCTCCTTCTTTTTCAGCTGTACCAGGTCTCCTGATTAAATTATGTTTATGCTCTTAAATTTCTCATCTGTTTCCCTATTGATAAAATTGTGATGCTTGCATGAAAAAATAACTAGAAAATAGCATCTGTTTCAATAAACAAATATTGTAACTTTTTTAATTACCAATACAGATATCCCTCCGCTTCGATTTGACAAATAGTCAGGAGTAACTACCCCAACCCCAACCCCAACCGAAAAAAGAACTGACAATTTAATTAAATCCAGATACACACAGATACACACAGATATACACAGATACACACAGATATACACAGATACACACAGATATACACAGATATACACAGATATACACAGATATACACAGATACACACAGATATACACAGATATACACAGATACACACAGATATATACAGATATACATAAATTTCGTATATTACAATGGGTAACAAAAATTTAAGAAACTCCGAGCCTTTTTCAGATATCTATAACCACCCTCGACTGGGTAAAATAGAGAGAGTACAAGCATCAGAGTAATCAGAGCAGCTGATAGGATATTCAATGATGTACACTGACAACTTTCGAAGCTTTACACTCTGGCAAAATCAAATTTAATAACTCAAAAGAGCAACAGTCTTAGAAACTCTGTTTCTTCCTATCTCGTATAAGTTCACTCAGCAAGGATTCTGTGGGCATGGCGGACGAGTCGATATGATCTTCAAAGATTACATGTTCTCTCTCAAGGAAGAAATTGCCAATCGAGCCAAAATTCGTAGGCCATTCAAGTAAACATAGATATGGCTCCTGCTGACTAGACTTATCACAGCAGGGAGGAAACTATAAACATTGGGGTTTCGAATAGGGGATGTGAGGCCCTTCAACATCCTCGTGGATGAGGATGGCGAGATTAGCATAATATCACAGTTTTCATGGCCAGGCTATCGATAATACATAAATTTCGGGAAGTAAGGACTCAACGATGAGTTCTTCTACGCCCCTGAATAGCTACAACATAAAAACAGCCGCATCTCAATTACTCTCCCTACTGATTCTAATAATTCGTAAATATTCAGCATAGGACTAACAATCCTGGAGGTGGCATCCTTAATCGATAGCAAGCAACTCTACCATAAGAATCAACTAAACGAGCATAAGCTAATGCAGCATTTCGAAATAGTCAGCCGGAACTACTCGAAGTAACTCTTAACAATCTTGAAACTGATGCTGGTTTTTAATCCAATGCATCGAATCACCATGGAGAAAGTATTTAATGTGCTAGCCCCTCATGCAGATAATATTTAGAGGCTGGAGGCATTCTTTATTGATGCGAAGAAGATTGAGGGACTTGAGAATAAGTCTCAGCTGAGTTTGACAAATATAACAACAAATATGACGAAAGGGGGGCATGGCAGGATGGGGATGTCGACGTTGAATACTGAGACTGACAGGATTTTTGACATTTAGAATAACCATAGGCGGAGCAATGTGAATATGAATAACAGTAGGAACTCCATAAATAACAATTACAACAACAACAACAACAATAGTAATCACAATAGCAATAATAATAACAATAAAACTTATTACTTTTCCAAATTATCCGATCGGTCCCCAACTAAAAACATCAGCATGATCGGCCAAGATTATAGGCCTCGCAATAGATATTACACTCAGAATATAAACTATCTTGAATCAACACGCACTTCCTCATCAACGATCAAAGCGATGCCTTACTATGGCTCAAGCCCTGGAATAAAAGTGACATTTTCGAATTCCCTAACAAATTGTGCGAACTCTTTTGTGAGCTGTGCACATTCTTCGAGAAAAAACAATGTAAGCAATAGTTATAAGAAGAGTAATTTATCGCAAAGCTATATTGTTGGAAGCAATGCCCATTTATGAAATGATATTATTTTCGATCAATTGTCCCTATTTCTATCTTTATGTCCTATCTCTATTTATATATCTCTATGCCCGATGTCTCTATATCCAATCTTTATGCCCTATCTTTATATCTCTATGCTGCTTATTTCAGTATATTTTTATAATAGCATTACTGTAAATAAAATTAATCAGCAATGCATAAGCAATGTATGAATAAATCCTATTTAAAGGTAAATCTCACTATGGTTGGGACTAATTATTAAAAGAATTATAAATGACATTTTTCAAAAGGTTCAATTAATAAGTTGAACAATCACTGTTTTAGCAATCGGATGTGGTTCCTTGCTATTCAAAATCGGGCTAATTGTATATTACCCTATTTCAGCTTTTTCATGGGAATGTAGGAGCCATCCTGCTCACTTTCTATTTTTTATGTGATAATCTGCAGGTAATCGGAAAGCCATAATTTATGCCCTCGCCCTTGCCCCTTCAAAGATATCGGCCCTTAAAGTCGCTCAATTTCCCCTTTATTATTAGCTCATTCATTTTCTGCTGAGTTTTCCATGCATCGTTGGAGACGATAGCTTCAGTTTTCATCTATGTCCTCAGATTTTAACAATGCGATGGATTGTGTTTTAATTTCGCATACAGCAAAAGATTCTTCAACTTTATCCTGTTCGCCGTCAAATAATATGCTCAAGCATTGAACTTGGAATCGCTTGTATAATGTTCTTTTTTCGGACTATTTTCTTTATAAATCAGAAATCCAGAAACAAGAGGTCTGTACTTCGAGAGCGTCATATTCTTCATATTTGGAAATTGTTCAGAGTCCAAATTGAATAGCACACTGGATCGAGAAGATCAAGAAGATCAAGAAGGGGAAGAAGAAGTGAAAATAATGAAAGACAAAAGTAACTGCGAAGATACTATAAAAGTGATTATGTATGTATTTGGAAGTTTCATACTTTGGTGTTGTCGGTAGTTATTGCGATATTGCGGTATCAGAAGAAACTAAAATCTAAATAGAATCGGCTTCGATTGCTTAGATACAAAGAATTAACCCTGGTTAAACTTAAACCCAATTCATTTTTGTGGAATTTGAAAATGTTCAATTGCCTTTCATAGAAATTAGAAGTAAGTGAACACTATAAATTAAAGCACCATTTTTATTCCGATGAAACCCCATGAAAATAATGGCCTTTGAAATGCGTAATCTTATTCAGTCAAAACAGCATCAATTAATTCATGATAACGTCGTATTCAGCATTCATTGTCAAAATTATATCACATTTATTTTAATATTTTAGAGTTTGTTTGAAATCTAGAATACACAATACATGCATTCATTCCTACCTACGTACATAATGGCTGATAATTTCGAAACATGACTCCATTTTTAGAGTGCAGATACATATTGAAATATATACTATCATTTTGAAATAGACTATATAAATTTAGTCTGTCTTTGTTATGCATTTATAGTATGTATAATGAGAAATAAAGATATACAGTTACTGACTGAACAATTACAAATACATTTAATGGAATTCAAAGCTATTGTCTTATAAATAAAAGCATCGAAACCATCAATGCAAGATACTTACTAAAGATTACGATTCTGACATTAATAGAAGTCCCTCGAAGTCAATCGAAGCTTAGAGACACAAAGCAATAACAATAAATTATGTTATCTATGCAAATAATTCCTTATGCAATATTTGCATATTGCATATTGGTGAATGAAGATAAATCCAAAATGAGAAATAATAAGAGGAAGTATGACAACTGCTGAAGAATCTATCGATGATTGAGGAACTTCACATAGCTGAATTATATAGTAACTCTTATTCATTCTTCCATGCATGAGGATAGTATTGCAGAGTGTTTCTGCTACCAAGAGTATTCCACTTTGTTCTGGCTTACATTTGAATGCCGTTAGAATTCCCTTTAATTGTGACTCAGAGTTTCACGCTCCTCATCGGTTGAACTATGTGGCTTTTAATTTGCATGATAAGCAGGCGTGATTGGCAGTTTTCTTTTCTGAATGTAGTACATCTTGCTAATATCATCAGTGCAGATGTATAGCTGTTGGCTTCGGCTTTGAACTGCAACATAAATCCTATTCATAAACTTAATAATTATTACCATTCTATTTGTCATGCAATAAATTATGGGATTTCATTATTGTTACTGCTCTTAATCATATAGGTTTGGTTTTGGATTCGACAGTTTGTTCATTTGGCCCTATTTGTCATTGTTAAATAAGATTGAGGCTTAATAATGACTCCCAAATTTATTGTCATTCGAAATTGTTTGAGGAAAGATTATTAGCTTTAATTAATTAATTAATTAATACTGAGATAATTGCTTTATTATTATAAATTATGTTTGCAAATACGATGTGATTGCTAATTGAATATAGTATTTATTGAACTTTAACTTGTTAGGATAAACTATGAGCAGGTTTCAATTTATTTTGAGGATGATTGTGTGCAATGTGTAATTGCGAATTATCTATCTATTAGTTATAAAGGAGTGGTGTGTTATTTGTGGGATTAGTCATGATATTGGTTTATGTTGATGCTTTTCGGGCAGTCTTGCTCTGAGTTGAGGTAACTGGTTCAGTAACTATCTATCACCAATAAAATAAATAGCAATGATTAGCAGGCTACTCTCAGCTTTGATAATGTTTGCTATTCTTCCTATAAGGAGAGTGATGAATTCAGTGGTTCTATCTACTATATATTCATGTATGCACTAATGCATAAATATCAGACATTGATAGATACGAGCATACGGGCATATATAAATACTCGCATACTCGCATACTCGCATACTCGCATGACTAGATCAATTACAACAATTAAGTATCTCCAACTGATCCGCAGATGCCCACAGTTAAGTATATACTTATATTACAAAGAATGAGTTAATGCTAATAACGTAGAGTATAAAACCAATAATAGTGATACAGTTTGAATACAATAATAATGTCAGGACTGTTAACAAACTTGCCAATGATTCAGAAACTAGCCCATGACATCATCAAGCCTAAAACTCTGAATTATTCTGAATAGTGTGTATGTAACCAAGAAATTAAGCCTAGCCTACTACGTCGATACTTCCAAATTCATCATCCAGGAAATAAACAATCTATGTGCATCCACTGGCAATCTCCTCAAGTGTACTCTTATCACCCACCGCCTCAATACGGCTGACCCAGGCCATCATTGTAAAAGAACCACTAACGTTAGCAGAAAGATAAGTGACAATGTTAATGCCTAAAATGGGAACTATAAGCTTGATTCAAGAGAAAGAATGCCTATCGAAGAAAGTCGCAACCAGCAAGAGTCTTTCGATTGCAATAAGAAATGTATAATTTTTTTGCATGGACTAGGTTCTTCTAGGCTTGAGCCCCTGCCCCTAGTCGAACAGTTACCCAAATAATATTGCTTGTTCACATTCGATTTGTCAGGCAGTGGGAAGAGCTAGGGATAGAACATTACATATGGCCTACGAGAGTCGCAGGATATCGAGCTCATCATCAAATATCTGCAGGACAGCAAAGGAATGAAAGAGTTCATTCTTTGGGGGAGGAGCATGGGAGCAGTGGCAGCCCTATTATGTGTCAGAAGAATATCGGCACCATAACACAATAAACAGGAACCAGAAATCTCCTCCAAGATAATAGGAATAGTGATTGACTCCCCATTTTCAGATTTCCGCTAAATAACGAAATAAATCGCAGTAAAAAGAATGAAAGTGCCCTAATTTCTCGTCGAGTTCACATTGAACTCAATCGAGCAGAACTTTAAAAAGCTCCTTATCAACTAAATCACCAACTAAGTCTACAACCCATTCGAAATTAAGTTCAACGAACACCAACCGATATAAACCAACATCCCTGCCATTTTCATGTACAGCGAAAATGACGAGATAGTCGACAAACAGCACTCCCTCAGAATAATCTAAAACTATAAAGGAGTGTATGAGAGGATATCGATGAATGATTGCACACACAACCAAACCCGGCCTAAATAGATTATTTCACAGATTTTCCAGATCCTGAGCAAGTTCCATAGAAAGTTTCAGTATCTGCAGGATGCTAACCGGAGAAGAAGGCAGCATTCTTTGATCGAAAGTGTAAAGGATACGAATATCGTAGAGACGAAGGATCGGCCTACAATTACAAATACTTTGGATGTGTCGAACCATGATAGGAGGAGATGTCGGGGAATATCTGTCATGACCCAATCCACTTAGAAGAGCCCCAAGAACAAACGCCCAATCCGGCTATTTGAAACTCTAGATGCTGCTGAGATAAATCGTAGGAATTACTAAAGCTAAGCCAAAAACAAACCATAAAATGCTCGCGTTCGATCGAATTATAGCAGCTGTAAAATAGAGCCGAAGACACGAAAACCTACAAATGGCATAAATCACAATATCGATGAAGCCCACAAAACAAGCATGCACAAAGTTAACGCTATTTCAAATATGTCAAATATGCTTCTCAACCAGTAAAACAGGCAGTCATCTTCCAGCTTGAATAAATACTACACGATCAGCTACGATGGCATCGAAACATAAGGCCCTACCAATCAGTAAGGCAGAAATAGAACAATCTAGGAGTCTCTCAAAGCCAAAAAAAGGAACAGCAGGAACAGTATCCTCTGCATGAATGCAATAGAAACTGATTAAGGCGAACTCATACGAAAGAAGTTGAACCAGGAGCTCAACTGCAATCGGAGGGAAAGTGCGATGTTTAAGGGTAGGAGAAACTCCCGACTTTCCAAGAAAGTTTAGTACCAGCTCAATCATACTCGATACCTTTGATTTGCTTGATTTGCTTTATTGACTACCTAATATTTATATGTCCTATATTCCATACTCTAAGTACAACATGAATGGTCACATACAACATTAATGGCCACATACAACATAAATGAATAGTTACATTTAACAAACATAATATAATAATAATATTCACAATCTTCTATAGCATTATCGCAATGTCAAAAGGGCAATCATAGGGGTTGGGGTTGGGGTTGGGGTTGGGGTTGGGGTTGGGGTTGGGGTTGGGGTTGGGGTTGGGGTTGGGGTTGGGGTTGGGTTGGGGTTGGGGTTGGGTTGGGA
>NW_028281612.1:0-35000 GCF_059751285.1 Brachycentrus maculatus | reverse complement strand
TCGCACGTGTAAATCTACGAGTAATGACACGTGTAATTGTACGTGTAATCGCACGTGTAATTTCACGTGTAATTTTACGTGTAATCGCACTCACTGACAGTTCCGTTTGACATTTTAACTATGACCTTTGACCTTTGAACTGAGACATTTGAACTTTGACCTTTGAACTTAGACATTTGAACTTTGAACTGAGTCATTTGAACTTTGAACTTTGACATTTGAACTTTGACCTTTGACCTTTGAACTTTGACATTTGCGCTCTGACTTTTGAACTTTGACCTTTGAACTAAGATATTTGAATTTTGATCTTTGAACTTAGACATTTGAACTTTGACCTTTGAACTTTCACCTTTGACCTTTGATATAAACAATAAGAAGAAATGAAGATGAAGACGGAGATGGAGATGAAGATAGAGATGGAAGATGGTATGATGAATAAGATGAAATGAAGATGAAGACGGAGACGGAGATGAAGACGGAGATGGGGAAGAACACGGAGATGAAAACGGAGATGATGACTGAGATGAACACGGAGATGAACACGGAAATAAGGACGGAGATGAAGACGAAGATGGATATGAACACGGAGATAAAGATGGAAATGAACAGGGAGATGAAGACGAAGATGAACACGGAGATGAACACGGGAGATGAACACGGATATGAACACGGAGATGAACACGGAGATGAAGACAGAGATGAACAAAGAGATGAACACGGAGATGAACACGGAGATGAACACGGAGATGAACATGGAGGTGAACACGGAGATGAACACCAAGATGAACACGGAGATGAAGACAGAGATGAACTCGGAGATGAACACTGAGATGAACACCGAGATGAACACGGAAACGGTGATGAAAACAAAGATGAACACGGAGATGAACACGGAGATGAACACCAAGATGAACACGAAGATGAAGACAGAGATGAACACGGAGATGGAAACGGAGATGAACACGGAGATGAACACGGAGATGAACACTGAGATGAACATGGAGATGAACACGGAGATGAACACCGAGATGAACACGGAAACGGAGATGAAAACAAAGATGAACACGGAGATGAACACCAAGATGAACACGGAGATGAAGACAGAGATGAACATGGAGATAAAAACGGAGATGAACACCAAGATGAACATGGAGATGAAGACAGAGATGAACACGGAGATGAACACGCTATGAAGACGGAAACATAGATGAAAACGGAGATGAAAACGGAGATGAACACGGAGATGAACACGGAGATGAACACGGAGATGAACACCAAGATGAACACGGAGATGAAGACAGAGATGAACACGGAGATGAAAACGGAGATGAACACGGAGATGAACACGGAGATGAACACGGATATGAAAACTGAGATGAACACGGAGATGAACACGGAGATGAATACCGAGATGAACACGGAAACGGAGATGAAAACAAAGATGAACACGGAGATGAACACGGAGATGAACACGGAGATGAAAACGGAGATGAACACGGAGATGAACACGGAGATGAACACTGAGATGAACACGGAGATGAACACGGAGAAGAGCACCGAGATGAACACGGAGATGAACACGGAGATGAAGACAGAGATGAACATGGAGATGAACATGGAGATAAAAACGGAGATGAACACCAAGATGAACACCAAGATGAACACGGAGATGAAGACAGAGATGAACACGGAGATGAACACGCTATGAAGACGGAAACGGAGGTGAAAACGGAGATGAACACGGAGAGAAACACGGAGATAAACACGGAGATGAACACGGAGATGAACACCGAGATGAACACGGAAACGGAGATGAAAACAAAGATGAACACGGATATGAACACCAAGATGAACACGGAGATGAAGACAGAGATGAACACGGAGATGAACACGCTATGAAGACGGAAACGGAGATGAAAACGGAGATGAACATGGAGATGAACACGCTATGAAGACGGAAACGGAGATGAAAACGGAGATGAACATGGAGATGAACACGGAGATGAACACGAAGATGAACACGGAGATGAACAAGGAGATGAACACGGAGATGAACACGGAGATGAACACAAGAGATGAACACGGAGATGAACACGGAGATGAACATGGAGATAAAAACGGAGATGAACACCAAGATGAACACCTAAATGAACACGGAAACGGAGATGAAAACAAAGATGAACACGGAGATGAACACCAAGATGAACACGGAGATGAAGACAGAGATGAACATGGAGATGAACATGGAGAAAAAACGGAGATGAACACCAAGATGAACATGGAGATGAAGACAGAGATGAACACGGAGATGAACACGGAGATGAACACTGAGATGAACACGGAGATGAACACGGAGAAGAACACCGAGATGAACACGGAGATGAACACGGAGAAGAACACCGAGATGAACACGGAGATGAACACGGAGATGAAGACAGAGATGAACATGGAGATGAACATGGAGATAAAAACGGAGATGAACACCAAGATGAACACCAAGATGAACACGGTGATGAAAACAAAGATGAACACGGAGATGAACACGGAGATGAACACCAAGATGAACACGGAGATGAAGACAGAGATGAACACGGAGATGGAAACGGAGATGAACACGGAGATGAAAACGGAGATGAACACTGAGATGAACATGGAGATGAACACGGAGATGAATACCGAGATGAACACGGAAACGGAGATGAAAACAAAGATGAACACGGAGATGAACACGGAGATGAACATGGAGATGAACACTGAGATGAACACGGAGATGAACACGGAGAAGAACACCGAGATGAACACGGAGATGAACACGGAGATGAAGACAGAGATGAACATGGAGATGAACATGGAGATAAAAACGGAGATGAACACCAAGATGAACACCAAGATGAACACGGTGATGAAAACAAAGATGAACACGGAGATGAACACCAAGATGAACACGGAGATGAAGACAGAGATGAACACGGAGATGGAAACGGAGATGAACACGGAGATGAACACGGAGATGAACACTGAGATGAACATGGAGATGAACACGGAGATGAACACCGAGATGAACACGGAAACCGAGATGAAAACAAAGATGAACACGGAGATGAACACCAAGATGAACACGGAGATGAAGACAGAGATGAACATAGAGATAAAAACGGAGATGAACACCAAGATGAACATGGAGATGAAGACAGAGATGAACACGGAGATGAACACGCTATGAAGACGGAAACATAGATGAAAACGGAGATGAACATGGAGATGAACACGGAGATGAACACGAAGATGAACACGGAGATGAACAAGGAGATGAACACGGAGATGAACACGGAGATGAACACAAGAGATGAACACGGAGATGAACACGGAGATGAACATGGAGATAAAAACGGAGATGAACACCAAGATGAACACCTAAATGAACACGGAAACGGAGATGAAAACAAAGATGAACACGGAGATGAAGACAGAGATGAACATGGAGATGAACATGGAGAAAAAAACGGAGATGAACACGGAGATGAACACCAAGATGAACATGGAGATGAAGACAGAGATGAACACGGAGATGAACACGGAGATGAACACTGAGATGAACACGGAGATGAACACGGAGAAGAACACCGAGATGAACACGGAGATGAACACGGAGATGAAGACAGAGATGAACATGGAGATGAACATGGAGATAAAAACGGAGATGAACACCAAGATGAACACCAAGATGAACACGGTGATGAAAACAAAGATGAACACGGAGATGAACACGGAGATGAACACCAAGATGAACACGGAGATGAAGACAGAGATGAACACGGAGATGGAAACGGAGATGAACACGGAGATGAACACGGAGATGAACACTGAGATGAACATGGAGATGAACACGGAGATGAATACCGAGATGAACACGGAAACGGAGATGAAAACAAAGATGAACACGGAGATGAACACGGAGATGAAAACGGAGATGAACACGGAGATGAACACGGAGATGAACACTGAGATGAACACGGAGATGAACACGGAGAAGAACACCGAGATGAACACGGAGATGAACACGGAGATGAAGACAGAGATGAACATGGAGATGAACATGGAGATAAAAACGGAGATGAACACCAAGATGAACACCAAGATGAACACGGTGATGAAAACAAAGATGAACACGGAGATGAACACGGAGATGAACACCGAGATGAACACGGAGATGAAGACAGAGATGAACACGGAGATGGAAACGGAGATGAGCACTGAGATGAACACGGAGATGAAGACAGAGATGAACATGGAGATAAAAACGGAGATGAACACGGAGATGAACACGGAGATGAACACTGAGATGAACACGGAGATGAACACCGAGATGAACACGGAAACGGAGATGAAAACAAAGATGAACACGGAGATGAACACCAAGATGAACACGGAGATGAAGAGAGAAATGAACACGGAGATGAACACGCTATGAAGACGGAAACGGAGATGTACACGGAGATGAACACGGAGATGAACACGGAGTTGAACACGGAGATGAACACGGAGGTGAACACGGAGATGAACACCAAGATGAACACGGAGATGAAGACAGAGATGAACACGGAGATGAACACGCTATGAAGACGGAAACATAGATGAAAACGGAGATGAACATGGAGATGAACACGGAGATGAACACGAAGATGAACACGGAGATGAACAAGGAGATGAACACGGAGATGAACACGGAGATGAACACAAGAGATGAACACGGAGATGAACACGGAGATGAACATGGAGATAAAAACGGAGATGAACACCAAGATGAACACCTAAATGAACACGGAAACGGAGATGAAAACAAAGATGAACATGGAGATGAACATGGAGAAAAAAACGGAGATGAACACGGAGATGAACACCAAGATGAACATGGAGATGAAGACAGAGATGAACACGGAGATGAACACGGAAACGGAGATGAAAACGGAGATGGACACGGAGATGAACACGGCGATGAACACGGAAACGGAGATGAAAATAAAGATGAACACGGAGATAAACACGGAGATGAACATGGAGATGAAAACGGAGATGAACACGGAGATGAATTCGGAGATGAACACCAAGATGAACACGGAGATGAAGACAGAGATGAACACGGAGATGAACACGCTATGAAGACGGAAATGGAGATGAAAACGGAGATGATTACGGAGATGAACACGGAGATGAACACGGAGGTGAACACGGAGATGAACACCAAGATGAACACGGAGATGAAGACAGAGATGAACTCGGAGATGAACACGCTATGAAGACGGAAACGGAGATGAAAACGGAGATGAACACGGAGATGAACACCAAAATGTACACGGAGATGAACACGCTTTGAAGACGGAAACGAAGATGAAAACGGAGATGAACACGGAGATGAACTTGGAGATGAACACGGAGATGAACACGGCGATGAACACGGAGATGAACACCAAGATGAACACGGAGATGAAGACAGAGATGAACACGGAGATGAAAACGGAGATGAACACGGAGATGAACACGGAAACGGAGATGAAAACAAAGATGAACACGGAGATGAGCACTGAGATGAACACGGAGATGAATACCAAGATGAACACGGAGATGAAGACAGAGATGAACACGGAGATGAACACGCTATGAAGACGGAAACGGAGATGAAAACGGAGATGAACACGGAGATGAACTTGGAGATGAATACGGAGATGAACACGGAGATGAACACGAAGATGAACACGGAGATGAACACGGAAACGGAGATGAAAACAAAAATGAACACGGAGATGAACATGGAGATGAAAATGGAGATGAACACGGAGATGAACTCGGAGATGAACACCAAGATGAACACGGAGATGAAGACAGAGATGAACAGCGAGATGAACACCGAGATGAACACGGAGATGAACACGGAAACGGAGATGAAAACAAAGATGAACACGGAGATGAACACGGAGATGAACATGGAGATGAACACGGAGATGAACACCGAGATGAACACGTAGATGAACACGGAGATGAACACCGAGATGAACACGGAAACGGAGATGAAAACAAAGATGAACACGGAGATGAAGACAGAGATGAACATTGAGATGAACATGGAGAAAAAAACGGAGATGAACATGGAGAAAAAAACGGAGATGAACATGGAGAAAAAAACGGAGATGAACACCAAGATGAACATGGAGATGAAGACAGAGATGAACACGGAGATGAACACGCTATGAAGACGGAAACGGAGATGAACTTGGAGATGAACATGGAGATGAACACGGAGATGAACACGGAGATGAACACGGAGATGAACACGGAGATGAACACGGAGATGAACATGGAGATGAAGAGAGAGATGAACACGGAGATGAACACGTTATGAAGACGGTAACGGAGATGAACACGGAGATGAACACGGAGGTGAACACGGAGATGAACACCAAGATGAACACGGAGATGAAGACAGAGATGAACTCGGAGATGAACACGGAGATGAACACGGAAACGGAGATGAAAACGGAGATGAACACGGAGATGAACATGGAGATGAACACGGAGATTAACACCGAGATGAACACGGAGATGAACACGGAGATGAACATGGAGATTAACACGGAGATGAAGTTGGAGACGGAGATGAAAACGAAGATGAACACGGAAACGGAGATGAACACGGAGATGAACACCAAAATAAACACGGAGATGAACATGGAGATGAACACGCTATGAAGACGGAAACGGAGATGAAAACGGAGATGAACACGGAGATGAACACGGAAACGGAGATGAAAACAAAGATGAACACGGAGATGAACATGGAGATGAACACGGAGATGAACACCGAGATGAACACGTAGATAAACACGGAGATGAACACCGAGATGAACACGGAAACGGAGATGAAAACAAAGATGAACACGGAGACGAACACCAAGATGAACACGGAGATGAAGACAGAGATGAACATGGAGATGAACATGGAGAAAAAAACGGAGATGAACACCAAGATGAACATGGAGATGAAGACAGAGATGAACACGGAGATGAACACGCTATGAAGACGGAAACGGAGATGAAAACGGAGATGAACACGGAGATGAACACGGAGATGAACATGGAGATGAACACGGAGTTGAACACGGAGATGAACACGGAGGTGAACACGGAGATGAACACGGAAACGGAGATGAACACGGAGATGAACTCGGAGATGAACACCAAGATGAACACGGAGATGAAGAGAGAAATGAACACGGAGATGAACACGCTATGAAGACGGAAACGGAGATGTACACGGAGATGAACACGGAGATGAACACGGAGTTGAACACGGAGATGAACACGGAGGTGAACACGGAGATGAACACCAAGATGAACACGGAGATGAAGACAGAGATGAACTCGGAGATGAACACGGAGATGAACACGGAAACGGAGATGAAAACGGAGATGAACATGGAGATGAAAACGGAGATGAACACGGAGATGAACATGGAGATGAACACGGAGATGAACACCGAGATGAACACGGAGATGAACATGGAGATTAACACGGAGATGAACTTGGAGATGAACACGGAGATGAACACGGCGATGAACACGGAGATGAACACCAAGATGAACACGGAGATGAAGACAGAGATGAACACGGAGATGAAAACGGAGATGAACACGGAGATGAACACGGAAACGGAGATGAAAACGGAGATGAACACGGAGATGAACATGGAGATGAAAACGGAGATGAACACGGAGATGAACATGGAGATTAACACGGAGATGAAGTTGGAGACGGAGATGAAAAGGACGATGAACACGGAGATGAACACGAAGATGAAAACGAAGACAGAGTTGAAGACGGAGATGAAGATGGAGATGAACACGGAAATGGAGATGAAGATGGAGATGGAAGATGAAATTAACAATAAGATGAAATGAATATGAAGACGGAGACGAAGACGATGATGTAGACGGAGATGGAGACGGAGAAGAAGTAGTGAGTGAGATGAGATAGCCAAGTACTAGAACATTGTGATCACTTAAAGAGTCATCTTTATTTGATATTACACAAATATTTTCACTAATTTCAATATTATTAATATTTTTAGTATTTATTTAATACTACCCTGGGCTGGTCCCTGAAGCGCAGGAGTGATCATCTTACCTTCATGTAAGTATTGATCAAGATGCAGTGCATAAAGGTAGGTTAGCTAGTTGCTCTTGTGGTAGGTACTTATACTTCTAAATTCATAATATAAATACAGTCTAACTCGGTTATAACGAGGATGAACGGACCCACTGATTTTGCTCGTTATAACCGTTCCTCGCTATGTCCGAAAATATGTATTATTTTTTTAAATACCTATCACATGAAGTTTTTTTTTATTTGAAACGGTCACAAAACACAATATGTCATAATCGAAACATAATTCATACAATTCACCCACTACGCACATGTCATATTTTTCTGTCAATCCAGTTTTCCTATAAAAAACGGAAAATCTTGTGCTGCTTGAGTAAAAAACCATTGTGGCAGTTTGATTAAAATTCGTACGATCACAGTTCCCATATGTTTTTTTTAATGCAGATAAAAATACAATATTGACACTGAGAATGACGAAAACTTTTTAAACACTCCAATTTTAATTGCCTGTTCACGAGAGACGCTTTTTCTTATTAGTGCATTAGTTGATAATTCGAGGATTTGTTTTTAACGGACCTGCTCTAGAATTGATCCGACATTCCCCACCTTGTAATGTTTATTATGCTTTGTCCATAGTAAGCATAGATAGAACATACAAAATTACGAAACAATCGTAAAAATCCCCGAAAAAAACATGACGTTCAAAACTATATAATAAGTTATTGTAACAAAGTAGGTCCTTACAGACATGACAAAGCTTGCAATTTGCAACAAGCAATTCAAAACCCATATGCGTGAAACCTTTTTTTTACTGTCGGTGACAACACCAAATTAGTACTTAAGAGTCATAAACGCAATCCCATCCCGGCGGCAACGGTCTAATTGCCCGGTCGGATTTTATTGCTTAAGGTCGAAAATGTTTTAAAGCATTCAAATATTTTCAACATTAAAAAAAAGACGATCTCTTTTTGCTCCCTTTCCTATAGCCGAGAAGTTGTTCGTTATAACCGTGAATAAATGTATGGAGAAAATCAGAAACCAAAATGTCAACGAATGTTTCCTCGCTACATCACGCTATAACCGTGCTCGTAATAACCGAGTTCGACTGTATCGATTAAAAAAAAATTGCTCACTGTTCGGTATTTATTTGGAAAAGACCTGGCAACACTGCTTACAAGTCACCGTCGACGGTATACCGATCCTTGCAAAGTCGCTGTTGAGCATATCTATACGGTTTAGTTCTCTGCCTCAAAAAATTTCGCAACTTCTCCGAGTCCGACGTAATGTTGACATTTGAATGATTACGGCTCGGATAAACAAAAAACGAACGCAAATATCCAACTATGATAGGAGACTCGTCGGTTGCCGGGAGCCGGGAGGATGTCGGACGGCCAATGCGGCGACGCGATGCATGTCTGTTCTTGTTCCGATTCGGAACAAGCACGGACAAACATCACCTCCAGAGTTAATTTCTGAATTGCAATCAAGATATTTATTTGTTTACATATTTTTACTACTTTTTTGTTAGTTTTGGGGTGTATCACCCTCTTCTTCTTCTAAATACCTAGTTCGATTTGCCCCATAATTTACTAGCGAATTGAAATCGTTTTTACTCGAATTTAGCCGGTCTTCGAGAAAATTTAAAATTTATGTGGGACATACGGAGAACTGTCAAAATCAGTTATAATAGGTGCATATTATGATTTGAACTGTGAGAAAAAACTCAATATTAGTTAATATTATTGACTGTAGGCATTGTACTTATGAATTAAAGGCCACACGATAAAGATAATCATCAAACATGAAAGATCTAAATTTCATGAGCACACAACGGAATTATGTAGGAGCAATGAGGACTATTTTCTCGTTACTGCTGGAGTTGCAACTGAATATACAAAATGACTTGCATGTCACCCTTGAAGTATAAATATGTCACATAACACGTAATGATGAAATTTAAAATCTGCGGATAAATGTAAGATTAGCATTTAATGTGAAGTTCTATAGGAACCAACATGCGTGGTATTTTATTCAGTTTTAGATGAATAAGTTGATATCACATATAAATTGGATCAAACGCCGAATAACGAAGTCAGAGCTTAGCTAGTGTCCGTATGCCGTATGCGACATGCGACTGAAATTTCACACATGGAAAATCTTTGTTTCACACCGACAATTTTACTAAAAATCAAAAAATAATAATAATAGGAATATACAATACATATACATTTTTTTATAAATTAAATTAATGTAATCACACAATAATAGACACACATGGGTATCTTAAAAATAATTATTTGTAATCAATTCCTTAAAATGTTTATACTGTCCAATTTCAATATAATAAATAACAATTGAAAAAAAATCACAAAGTAATTCGTCATTTTAATATCCACATTCAACATTTAAAAAACAAATAATATTACTATTATAAAAGTACAATGCACATTCTTTTTTAATACAAGTTTTACGAATATAATATATCAGATGAAAAAATAATTTGACGTGAAAGTTCCTTTCACGATTGAATAAGGAAGCTGATGATTGTGTAATATAAATTTGTCAAAATAAATATTGTTTACAAAACACGACATCCGGCATCCGTGCATGATCCGCGTACACTTCTGAAGGGTAATAATGACCAAAGTGCAGAAAAACAAGCACTAACGCATATTAAAAATGCATGCGAATATAGATCACATAGGCAAACATTTTTCAGATTATTAGGATGAATTTCGTATGACACATATTTAGGATTTTGCAAAAACCGTAAATAACATCTCCAACATTTGGGAAAAAAATAAATTAAGCTAGGGGAGACCACAGAAAAAGATAAAAACATTGCCTCGATCAAGGCACAGCATTGATCTTTTATACTTATTGACATATTTTACCATCCGGTTTCATTAAGGGTTATTTGTATTTAATGTTTATATGTAGTATATAATTTTGATGTAAGTATGCCGTATGGACGTTTTGCTCGAAGGTAAGGGAATAATAAACCATCTACAAATATTTTGTCGGCGCCATTTCTTTTCGACATCTACTTTTTTATTATTTTACTATTAATCTTTTAAAATCAAGTCTATCGAAAAGAATTCAGAGTTGTTCTGCACTTATAATTTGACGACAGGAATGAAATGGCCCCGTTTTTGTTGTTGTTACGAAATATGTTATAAGTATGTACACGTATTAATATCATTACTGCACTGACCGGACTTATCTACCTGTAGTCAGTAGTAGGTGATCGATATTTTCTTAGTATGTACGAGTATGTATTGAATATTTATAGAAGTATGTATTATGTTAGAAAATAACTGAATATTTGAGTGACATTAATTGAATTCATTTATTTGTATAAAAATATTACTACAAATGCGATACCTGAAATGTATACTTAAATATTTTCACATTGCATATTCTAAGATTCAGTGTGGAAATACTCTCGTTATATTATATCTCGACAGCGTTTTACGTTGTTGTAGTATAAAAGTAGGAATATCATGCACAGATATTATTTGGAGAATTTGCTATTTACTTTACCTAAAACCACGAGAAAATTATGGATGGTGAAGCGTAAGCAGTCCGTTATTAAAAATTTAATAAAGTTGTGGTAGACGGAGGAAACTGTATACATACACAAGTATTGTTTGTATATGGTCGAGAATATTATCGATTTAACAATCATTATTTGAGTTATAAAAATAAAATACACATTATAATATTAAGAGAATCAATATATTTATTTAAAAACATTATGTACGTACGCTCAAACAACGAAGATCCATGTATGTATGTAAATAGTAACCACCGCGAGATTGTTCACTTCCATGTGCACCACATCGAAAAAATGTATATACTTATGTTTTTTTTGTTCTTGTAACATCTATGTAGTTTGTGATTGCTGAAAACAACACAAGCAATGAATTAATTAATTAGCCAAAGTAGTTATTACAACTAAAAAGCAAGCACTTATAAAAATGCCATCGATTATCTGATCATTATTTGAAATGAAACACGTTTCTACTAATATTATGATACACACGATGAACGTGCAACAGGGTAAAAGCAACGCACGAATCAGTCATTTCACATAGTAAGTACAGTGGAACGTATACATAACGAGTAATTCGCATAACAAACAAAGAATGTGAAAAGTTTGCTCTCTGAACGAGCGACATTTCGCATAACAAGCAGAGAAAGAGCAAGTCCCCTTTTCGCGACATTCACTTGTGAGCCGGGACTTTCGTGGCTTGGGAAGGACTTCCCGAGAAGACCCTCACTTATGCTTGGAAAAAACTTTGGCCAAAGAGTGTTGTATTTTTGAAACAGTACCTGTGAAGTCTACAGTCAACGAGATTGTGTCACTAGTCAATATCATGGGACTCTTGGTGGATAACAACGATATTGAAGGGCCTGTGAAAGAGCACAGCCAAGAGCTGACCACCGAAGAGCTTATGGAGTTGCATCATGTTTCACAGCAAGAAATTATGGAGGAGAAATTGTTAATGGAGGAGGAGGAAGTAGCAGATCAATAATCTTCTAGCACAATAAGAGAAATGCTGAAAGTATAGTAAACTGTTGCATCGTATATTAAGGATCATTCTAAGGTGGCTATTCGTGCTACAAATTTATTCAATGATAATGATGTGACAGGTTTTCGCCAAATTTTTAAGCGTCTGTAAAAACAAATGTCTGTAAAAACAAAAAGTGTAATGTAAAGTGTAATAAATGTGATGGTTTTCTAGTTTAAATGAATTAATTATTTGTCTTAAACTCATATTTTTATTTAGGTTATTTTCAAATCTGAATTTTTTCCAAGTTGTCACACTCCTTAACAATTTATAAGTTATCTTCTTTGAATAAACGTTAATATTTTTTTTTAAAGACCATACTTACGGTATGGAATGCATTATCGTATTTTACATCGATTTCTATGGGAAAACACGTTTCATTTAACGAGTACGATGCTAGAACGAATTATGCTCGTTATAAGAGGTTCCACTGTATACTTAATTTCGCTCTCATTTTATGATAAGGGCATGCAAAATTTACTATGTTTTCATAACAAAACTTGTATTGCTCGGGATGGATTTGCAAAGTGCCTTAATTTCCGTTTGTTATCATTGACAGTTTCTTCAGACGCGTTATTATTTTCGTATCGACTTCCTAAAGCTTCATAACATTTTTAATTGACATTTTCAACAAAAGGAAAACTCGATTACGTTGTTGATCCGTGTCTCGATATTCGTTGCCATTATTTCCAATCAACAAAGACATTTAAGATTATATAAACCCCAAAACTTCCGAGGGAAGATCGTTTGCGACAAATATTTCTTTATAATACGAGTATACTAATATTTAACTCTACTCACAACAAAGCAAATACTATGCATTCGCTGTGAATTTCCTGTCAGAGCTGATCAAATCATTCTGTGAACAATCGAGTCCTAGCGTCTTGGCCTATCACGAGTTCTGATAACCCCAGTTTAAGCTTAATTCGAGATAAAAATATATGTATTTTATTTATATTTTTTATGATTTATTTTTCTATTACTAATCCTTTTTCGTTTGTAGATGTAGAAATTGCTTTTAAGTTTATGATGCAGAATTGTCTGCTCTAGTGAGTGGATTACCTGTTAAAGTAGTATACCTAGTAAAGATTACCTAGTAAATAATCAGTACTGTACTGCCTTACTCATAGACAAAGAAAAGGCATTTGACAAGGCACAATGGAGGTGATGACGATATAAACATAAAATACAGGGACAGACGTATAATTCACACACTGCATAGAGAGGAAGCTGCTATAGTTCGACGTGGCAATGAACAAAGAAGCAAGAATTAGACATGATGTGAGGCAAGGGTGCTCCTTGTCGCCAGTGTTGTTTAACGCATATGGAATAATGGTTGGAATATCCTGGAGAGACCACATCTCGAACCACGAAGTATTTATTGTACTATGAATAATCGAAGAAAGAAGGCACCTACTCGCAACTATCTTGAAGAGACGCGCCAAAGGGATCGGCCCCGTGTTGTAGTTATATTGATAGTGATTTTTTATCCATACTTTTGATTTATGAAAAATTAAGAGCGAAGTGTATTTTTGCTGACAAAGTATTACAAAATACACCTAATAATAGACAAATAATAGATGAATAAAATAATTAAAAGCCAAGTGTATTTTTGCTGAACAAAATATTGTATTACAAAATAAGAAGAATCAATATTTAAAAAAACGACGTACAAAACACCCGTCCTTAGTGTGTTAAAACACAGATACGCAAAATTACACCGCGCTGCCTTCGACGATGCAGATTGATTTTACCCTTTACAACGTTGCCAAATCTATGCAACAGCAAATATATTTTTAACTGTTTCTATTATATAAAACAAATGTGTTTTTATGCCAATTGTGTACATTTTTTTTTCATGACCATGTTTTTTTTTCTAGTTTCCAGTTGATGTTCTTACAATGATCACCGTGCCACGAGGACATGGGCTGTTCAACGCATGAGGAGCTGAAGAGGGTTTCGCAAATAGACCAGAGTGGCAAAGGAGGTGCCATTTGTTGTTTATTTGGTTTAGTTAAGATTTGTTAGGTTATGTTAAACTCTGATACCTTGAAGAAACCCATTTGACCAGGATGTTCTCGATGGCGGCCGTTGAGATTGGTTGGTTCGATTGCTCCTCCTCGTTGTCAGCTTCTCTTTGAGTTTCATCATGTGTCTGGACTACTAGTACTTGGCACTACAGTTGTCAGCTCTTCTTAGTGTTCTTCAACGAGCTCGTGCGCTGAACCACTCGAGTGTCCTCAGCTGCTTCTCCCTGCATCGGAATGCAGTCCGTGAGTGGCGTGATGGACGAACATAAATATCGTTGTACGCAGCGTTCGTTGTGCGAGGCATCACTGTAAATTAATAATAAAATAATTATTGATTGAGCAGTAAAAAAATTGTATTTTAAGTTAATAATATAAATAAACAATCATATTAAAATGGGTGTAATGGTTACCGTATTTAGCTACCGTATTAGAGGTCCCTTGTGAAAATAAATATCAGTGATTTTTTACTCTAATATTTATTTAATATTACCCTGGGCTGGTCCCTTAAGCGCAGGAGTGATCACCTTACATCCATGTAAGTATAGTTCAAGATAACACTGCAACACATAAACGCGGTGTTATCATGATCGTTAACACATGAAGGAAAGGTTATCAGCCCTCCGCATCAGGTATCAGTCTACTATGATACATGAAGCATATCCGTGTATATAAAAAATAAGAAATGAAGAAATTAGGATCAAAACCAGAATAGCTAAAAAATTTAAACGTCTGGTTCATAGTTGTTTATAGCAATTTCTCCAATTCAACAACAACAACAAAACCTTTTGAATACTAAGATGAACGATATTTTTAAATCAGTGATTTTTACCGATGACTTTGATGGTCACCACTTTTACCGGCAACTCGATTCTCCGCAAAGTGACGACCCTGGTCCTAGTTATATTGATATTTGAATGATTACAGCTCGACTAAACGAACGTGAACTTCAAAGACAACAACGCCTGGAGGCGCGTTGCAGGAGCCTGGGTGAGGACCTATCCGACATCGGATCCGTTATAGTTCATAAGGAACTGTCACGAGAGGTGGTATCATACATGATATAACTAGCTTAGGACATTGGTACCATAAACCAAGCTCGGACAACCCTCTTCTAGTGGAACGGAAGGTCTGCTGATGACTGTCAACAGTCCGGCTTCTGAGGAGTTTTGCGTGGTTTCCTCCCAGCAATGAGCAAATGCTGACAAGTTTCTGATTGGCCTACACTAGATCCCAACCTCCTGTTCCCAACACAGATTTAAATATAACATCTTTTTTAAGTTAGAAGAAAAAAAATAACTTAATGATCTTTAGATCATTTATAAACCTTGTACATCTTAATAAGTATAATAAGCAAGGTAAAAAATAGATGCAACTCTAAACTGACCATTTATAAACCTTGTACATCTTAATAAGTATAATAAGCAAGGTAAAAAATAGATGCAACTCTAAACTGACCATTTATAAACCTTGTACATCTTAATAAGTATAATAAGCAAGGTAAAAAATAGATGCAACTCTAAACTGACCATTTATAAACCTTGTACATCTTAATAAGTATAATAAGCAAGGTAAAAAATAGATGCAACTCTAAACTGACCATTTATAAACCTTGTACATCTTAATAAGTATAATAAGCAAGGTAAAAAATAACTTAATGATCTTTAGATCATTTATAAACCTTGTACATCTTAATAAGTATAATAAGCAAGGTAAAAAATAGATGCAACTCTAAACTGACCATTTATAAACCTTGTACATCTTAATAAGTATAATAAGCAAGGTAAAAAATAACTTAATGATCTTTAGATCATTTATAAACCTTGTACATCTTAATAAGTATAATAAGCAAGGTAAAAAATAACTTAATGATCTTTAGATCATTTATAAACCTTGTACATCTTAATAAGTATAATAAGCAAGGTAAAAAATAACTTAATGATCTTTAGATCATTTATAAACCTTGTACATCTTAATAAGTATAATAAGCAAGGTAAAAAATAGATGCAACTCTAAACTGACCATTTATAAACCTTGTACATCTTAATAAGTATAATAAGCAAGGTAAAAAATAACTTAATGATCTTTAGATCATTTATAAACCTTGTACATCTTAATAAGTATAATAAGCAAGGTAAAAAATAACTTAATGATCTTTAGATCATTTATAAACCTTGTACATCTTAATAAGTATAATAAGCAAGGTAAAAAATAGATGCAACTCTAAACTGACCATTTATAAACCTTGTACATCTTAATAAGTATAATAAGCAAGGTAAAAAATAACTTAATGATCTTTAGATCATTTATAAACCTTGTACATCTTAATAAGTATAATAAGCAAGGTAAAAAATAACTTAATGATCTTTAGATCATTTATAAACCTTGTACATCTTAATAAGTATAATAAGCAAGGTAAAAAATAGATGCAACTCTAAACTGACCATTTATAAACCTTGTACATCTTAATAAGTATAATAAGCAAGGTAAAAAATAACTTAATGATCTTTAGATCATTTATAAACCTTGTACATCTTAATAAGTATAATAAGCAAGGTAAAAAATAACTTAATGATCTTTAGATCATTTATAAACCTTGTACATCTTAATAAGTATAATAAGCAAGGTAAAAAATAGATGCAACTCTAAACTGACCATTTATAAACCTTGTACATCTTAATAAGTATAATAAGCAAGGTAAAAAATAACTTAATGATCTTTAGATCATTTATAAACCTTGTACATCTTAATAAGTATAATAAGCAAGGTAAAAAATAGATGCAACTCTAAACTGACCATTTATAAACCTTGTACATCTTAATAAGTATAATAAGCAAGGTAAAAAATAGATGCAACTCTAAACTGACCATTTATAAACCTTGTACATCTTAATAAGTATAATAAGCAAGGTAAAAAATAGATGCAACTCTAAACTGACCATTTATTTTTGTCCTCAAAACGGGACATCTACCAATTTTTACGTAATACTATATATTTTCAAGTAAACACATATTTTTTCCTAGTTTTTATGTATAAATAAAAAGAAAAAAAAGTAAAGTAAAAAAAGTATGGAAAATGCTCAGAAATAAAAAGAAACCAATAAGCAAATAATATGGTCACTTTATGCAACTCCCATCTAAAAAAAGTGTTTACATATTATAAGTTTTCTTATACAGTACAATCCCGATTTTCCGGGATATATGTTGTAAAAAATCCCGTATAATTTATTTCCCAGTTAATCCGAAAACATGAAGAAAATGTAGACAAATAGAATTTTAAAACTGCGCTTGTGTATACCTACTTACTTAGTAAGGCGCGCGTGTTGGCAGCGTGTCTCGACTAGAGACGACTAACCTTATAAAACTTTTTCACTTGAAAATATTTTTTTTGAGGTAGATGATCCTCATCAGTAAATCCGTTCTCAAATACCGAAACAATAAATCTTTCGTCAAATAAATAGCACCGATTAGGCTGGGGTATTTTTATCACAAATTTTATGATTAAAATATTATTTATCAAAAAACAGGTTATCAAAGTAATTCACAAATATTTTAAGCCATAAACATCACATAATATAAGTGAGATACTGTTATATCACTGCGGACAATAAATGAACTCAGCCCTCAATACGTGTTTCGACATTATAAGTACTATTGTGAAATATATATTTTTTTATCTTCTTCTTCTTCTTTTTAATGGCTTTTCACCCAACTTGGGTGTTATAGCCAGTGTCGAGTTATTTTTTATTTACACTTTTTACATTTGACTTACAAGTGTTAGTATTCCTGTTAGTGGGGTTAGTTTTATTAGAAATGTTAGTTTGTTTAGTGAGTTATTTTAGTGAGTTATCATACACATTTACAAATTTATACAATTAATTTTAAGATATTTACAAATTATTTTATAAACAAGTTTGTTAGGGGAGGTTAATATGGTTAAGATGTTGGCGGAAAATGGAACGTTTATGCTGGGGAGGTCTGAAAGGAAGCTCGGGAAGCCGTCATTCAACATGTTTTTTTTATAAAATGTTTTTGATATACCTATAGAGAGAAAGAAAAATCTATAAAGAATGTGATTCGTACCAAAGACAGACGCGTAGATGAACGAAGTGAAGCAGCGACCCAAGTCGCTGTAAAACAAAGCGGTGACTTACAAGTCACCGTCGACGGTAAGTCGCTGTTGGGCTTATCTGTACGGTTTAGTTCGCTGTTTCAAAAATCGTCGCAACATCTCCGAGTCCGACGCAATATTGACATTTGAATGATTTCGCCTCAGCTACGGTTCGGCTGAACTCAGATAAACAAAAAACGAACGCAAACATCCAACTGTGATCGGAGACTCGTCGGTTGGCGGGAGGACGTCGGACGGCCAATGCGGCGCGCGGCGACGCGATGCATGTCTGTCTTGTTCCGACTCGGAACGAGCACAGACAAGCATCGCATCCGGAGTTATTTTTTTGGATTGCAACGAAGATATTTATTTGTTTATACACTTTTTTACTACACTTTTTGTGTGTAGCACCATCTTCTTCTTTTAGTTATCTACCTAGTTCGATTAGCCGTATAATTTACTACTAGCGGAATGAAATCGTTTTTACTAGAATTTAGTCGAAAATTCAATTTTTTTTTGTGGAACATACGGAGAACTGTCAAAATCAGTTGTAATACGTGCATATGATTTGAACTGTAATAAAAAAAAACTAAATATTCGTCAATAAGATTGTAGGCATTGTACTTAAGAATTTATTGCTACACATTAAAGATAATTATCAAATATGGATGATTTCAATTATCATGAGCACACAACGGGATTCTGTAGGAACAATGAGGATTCTTTTCTCGTGACTGCTGGACTCGCAACTAACTATAAGAATGACTTACATGTCACCCTTCAAGTATATGTCACGTAACACGTACTGATGACATTTTAAATCTGCGGATAAAGGTAAGATTGCACTTAATGTGAAGTTCTATAGGAAGCACCAAGCGTGCTATTTTATTTAGTTTTAGATGAACGAGTTAATACCACATATAGATTGGATCAAACGCCGAATAACGAAGTCAGAGCGTAGCTAGTGTCCGCATGCGACTAGAATTTCACACATGAAAAATCTTTGTTTGGCACCTACAGTTTTACAATAATGCAGATGTTTAAATCAATGTTTAGATTTAGATCAACACTAAACACAATAATAATAATAATTGGAAATATATGATTAGTTCTAATCAATTCCTTAAAAGGTTTAAATCATCCAATTTGAGTATAATAAAAAACAAAAGAAAAAAAACAATAAATGATTAATTATTTTATAATCCACATTAAATATTTTAAAAAAGCAAATATTACTATAATAAAAATACAAAACACATTTTTTTTAATATAAGTGTTATTAACACAATATATCCGATTAAAAATTAATTGCACGTGAAAGGAAGCTGATGATTGATAAATCTTTCAAAAGAAATATTATATTCAAAACAATATATTATGTACAAAACACTCCATCCGTGCATGTCCGCGTAATGAAGTCTGAAGGGTAATAATGACCAAAGTGCAGAAAAAGAAACACTTAAGCGCGTATAAAAAATGCGTGTGAATATAGATTACATAGGCGAACATTTTTGAGGTTATTAGGTTGAATTTCGTATGACACGAATTTAGGATTTCGCAAAAACAGTAAATAACATCTCTAACATTTGGGAAGAAAAATAAATGATGTCGGGAGAGACCACAGAAGAAAGATAAATCATTGCCTCGATCAAAATACAAGGCACAGCATCGATCTTTTTTATCTATTGACATATTTTACCATCCGGTTTTATTAAGGGTTATTTGTATTTAATGTTTATATGTACATAATTTTGATGTACAGATTTTGATGTACAGATTTTGATCTACAGTTGTTTTACCTCTAGTTGTTATGTTGGCTAACTAAATATAAATCAGAGGTAAAATAAATATGAACGGGCAGTAAGTATGTCGTAAGGACGTTTTGCTTGAAGGTACGGGAACTGCTATTGGTATGTAGTGTAATAATAAATCAAATCTATTATATAAATAGGTCGTCGGTGCCGGCGAAAACAATTTCGCCATCTTATTTCTATTTTAAATTTTACTGTTAATCTTTAAAATCAAATCTGTCGAAAAGAATTCCGAGTTGTTCTGCACTTATATTTTTGACGACAGGAATGAGACGGCCGCCGTTCTTGTTGTTCGGTCTTAAATTTATATACCATATGTCTCAATATCATTATGTACTGCACTGACGAGACTTGTCTACGTGTAGTAGGCATGGTTGCCAAGTCTTTTCTAAATAAATACCGAACAGTGAGCAAAAAAAATTTTTAATCGTTTATTTATATTATTAACTTATAATACAAAGTACCATTGCACAAGAGCAACTAGCTAACCTTACTTAATAATATTTTTTCTCACTAATGCACGCTTCCAGCAATGTCTTATTTGCTTTGACTGCCCTATGCATTTCGCGACATGTTAGACTGAAATTACATCGTATACATTATTCAGACTTCACCATGTCCACACTTGATGCATTACTAAAGTGACTATACGTCCCGTTTTGAACGGGCCGTCCCGTTTTTAGATAGCCTGTCCCGTTGTTCGCAAGTAAAGTTTCGGGAAGTCGAAATGTCCCGTTTTCCAAAAAAGAGCAATACAACAACATGGTAACAATTAAAAAAAAATCGACGGTAATTTGTAGTATATTTTTCTATTGATCTTTGATTCTTTCTACTGATTCTATTGGTCTATTACCATACTGTTGTCCATATTTGTTTTTCATGTTTGAAAAACCTGTTTGAAATCATTGAATACATTTTATGCTTACCCAGAACAAATTCACCGTAGAAAGAGTCTTTTCACAGATGAATAAGTTGCGGACGACTGAAAAAACACAATTAAAAGTCGGAGTACTTAAAGCGATGTTGTTAGTTAAGATGATTTTTTAAAAATCCTGCTAAGAATTCCATCCTTATTTTAAAGCAAACCCACTTATACTGGAATTTGTTCATCAGAAAAATATACAACAATTTATTTTATTTTATATTTTTTAAATTTATTCCTCTTATTTTCTTTATCAACATTCCTTTTTCTTTTATTAATATATAAAAACTATGCAAAATACGTGTTTTCTTGATATACGTAAAAATTGGTAGATGTGTCATTTTGAAGATGAAAATAAATGGTCAGTTTATGTATTACGGCTGTCCGTCCACAAATGGTTCATATGGCTAAATACTCTTTCAGCATAAGCATTACTACATGGTACTGCCATTATCGTTTTAATTATCTTTTTCAAGTTAGGGCTTCTACCTTTAGAAACGTCTTCCACGAAAACGTAGTATCGGATAAAGAAACTAAAATCTAATCTAAAAATATTTGAATAAAAATACGATATCTGAAATACAATACTTGAATATTTGCATAAAATAGAGATTCTTATATTTAGTATGGAAATACTCAATATATATATATTATATCTCGACAGTATTTTTTACGTTGTTGTAGTATAAAAGTAAAAATGTCAAACACACATACTTTAAGAAGAATTTCCTAATTACTTTACCTAAAACCGTGAGAAAATTATAAATGGTGAGGCCTAAACAGTTCGTTATTAAAAATTAAATCAAGTTGTGGCAGAGGGAGAAAACTGTATACCTACACCTATATTGTTTTTATATGGTCGGGAATATTAATTTAACAATAATTATTGAATTAATAAAAAAATAATTGATAATATTGAGAGAATACATAACACAAATATTTCTATAAAAACATTATATACTTACGTTCAAATACCGAAGATCTACGTAATAGTAACCACTGCGAAGTTTGTTCACTTCCATGTGTACCACGTTGCAAAAATGCAAAAAAAATGTTTTGTTGTAACATCTGGTGTGTGATTTCTGAAACGAAAAAATACAAACAATGAATAAATAAATTAGGTAAAAGGTAAAATGGTTATTATATGAATAGTTATTGCATTCGTTACTACGATCGAGATAACACTGCGTTTTTATGATGCACTGCCCTATGCACCATTGCGGTGCGGTTTGAAAATGAAGAAGGTATTACAACTAAAAAACCAACACTTATTTGAAAGGGAAAAAATGTGGCGAGCGTAAAATGTACTATAACTAACGTGACCATTTATTTTTGTCCTCAAAACGGGACATCTACCAATTTTTACGTAAAAGTATTATATTCAAGGAAACACGCATTTTTTCATAGTTTTTATGTATTTATAAAAAGAAAAGGAATGTTGATAAACAAAATAAGAGGAATAAATAATAAAAATATTATGTTGTTCAGGCTATCTAAAAACGGGACGGTCCCGTTCAAAACGGGACATTTGGTCACTTTAACTATAACTAAGGCTTAAGGTGCTTAGAAAAGCTAAGAAAGCTAAGCTAGTCTCCACCTTAAGCTTTCTTAGCTTTCTTAGTTTTGATTAACGAGTAAGATGCCGGAACGAAATCTGCCCGTTATAAGAGGTTCTACTGTATTTGTTTGTTTTTCCCTACCTGTCCCGGTTTGGAGCTTCACAATTATGGTAAGCCTAGTCATAGGTCAAGTTGTCAGAAATATTGCGCCGTAACAATGTTTTGCAATGGACTAGGACAGTGTTCCGCAAACTTTTTCTGTTCAAGGTAAACCCGCCAAATTAATTAAGAAATTTCAGAGGTACACCAAAGAAAAAAAGTTTTGTTTTGAATATTGAAAGCATTAACTTTGTGGATCATATTGATATATTATTTTGAGAAATAAAAAGACTTCGTTTTTTGATCCACTCACATTTTTATTAACCAACAAGTTTCGGTAACAACCTGTTGCCCTCTTCAGGGTTTAATTTATGACTAAACAAATATATAAAAAAGAAACAGTGTACAAGTTATTGGGTTTACCCCAACATATATATAAAAAAGAAACAGTGTACAAGTTATTGGGGTAAACCCAATAACTTGTACACTGTTTCTTTTTTTATTTATTTGTTTAGTCATAAATTAAATCCTGAAGAGGGCAACAGGTTGTTGCCGAAACTAGTTGGTTAATAAAAATATGAGTGGATCAAAAAACAAAGTCTTTTTATTTCTCAAAATAATATAGAAAAAAAGTTTGTTTAATATTGATTTATTATCAAAATATAAAGCAAAAACATATAATATCATAACAAAGTTTATTTAACATCTTCACAAAACTAGACGTTTTTTCCACGGCACACCAACTAATCACCACGGTACACCAGTGTGCCGCGGCACACACGCGGCGATACAATGGACTAGGAAGTTTGCAAATAAAATGTGGATATTTATTACTATGCGAGTTAGTGTCTTCTTGTAAACGTAGAAGTAAACAAAAATTTAGGGAGAAAATATAGGATTGTTTCTCGCTCTTTCAAATTAGAAACACAGTGCCATTTATGCCATTAAATCTTAATATGTAGTTAATAAATTAATATTGACTCCCAAACTTTTAACCTCATATCTCAGAGTTAAATGGGGTCTGTTTCTGCATAAACAAGGTTTTAACTAGAGAAATTTATAAATAATATATAAACAAAAACATAATTTGTACACATTTAAAGTAACACAATTATCCCCGTATTCAGAACTTCCTATATTTGATCTTGTAAAGGAAATACTCTATAAAAAGTGTTTGGGCCCTCATCCAGTCAAAACTTTAACAAATAATAGATGAAGAAGAATATGGAAGTCTGGGTATTTACAGGGCTTATGACTTGTCTATGTGATCACTTAACCAGTTTATGTTTAAGTGATCACTTTACACGACTGAACTGTTTTATCTAAAATATGAAATATAAAATTAAAATATGAAATAATGAAAAGATAATTCTGGCTGGTAATTTGAATGGGTAGGTTCTAGGAGAGATGGTTTAGAATCATCGCTCGGTTTGTATGGAGATGCAAGAGTGAATGATAATGGGAAGAGATTGTTAGGGTGGAGACTGACCGGAGCCATTTCGTCGTAACGTAACACAATACGATGCGAGCATTTGTGTAGTCAGTACAGCGAACCGAGCGCTCCATCCATAGTTTCGGATGCTCGCTGCGAGCGATGTATGGAGATGTAAGAGTGAATGATAATGGGAAGAGATTGTTAGGGTGGAGACTGACCGGAGCCATTTCGTCGTAACGTAACACAATACGATGCGAGCATTTGTGTAGTCAGTACAGCGAACCGAGCGCTCCATCCATAGTTTCGGATGCTCGCTGCGAGCGATGTATGGAGATGTAAGAGTGAATGATAATGGGAAGAGATTGTTAGGGTGGAGACTGACCGGAGCCATTTCGTCGTAACGTAACACAATACGATGCGAGCATTTGTGTAGTCAGTACAGCGAACCGAGCGCTCCATCCATAGTTTCGGATGCTCGCTGCGAGCGATGTATGGAGATGTAAGAGTGAATGATAATGGGAAGAGATTGTTAGGGTGGAGACTGACCGGAGCCATTTCGTCGTAACGTAACACAATACGATGCGAGCATTTGTGTAGTCAGTACAGCGAACCGAGCGCTCCATCCATAGTTTCGGATGCTCGCTGCGAGCGATGTATGGAGATGTAAGAGTGAATGATAATGGGAAGAGATTGTTAGGGTGGAGACTGACCGGAGCCATTTCGTCGTAACGTAACACAATACGATGCGAGCATTTGTGTAGTCAGTACAGCGAACCGAGCGCTCCATCCATAGTTTCGGATGCTCGCTGCGAGCGATGTATGGAGATGTAAGAGTGAATGATAATGGGAAGAGATTGTTAGGGTGGAGACTGACCGGAGCCATTTCGTCGTAACGTAACACAATACGATGCGAGCATTTGTGTAGTCAGTACAGCGAACCGAGCGCTCCATCCATAGTTTCGGATGCTCGCTGCGAGCGATGTATGGAGATGTAAGAGTGAATGATAATGGGAAGAGATTGTTAGGGTGGAGACTGACCGGAGCCATTTCGTCGTAACGTAACACAATACGATGCGAGCATTTGTGTAGTCAGTACAGCGAACCGAGCGCTCCATCCATAGTTTCGGATGCTCGCTGCGAGCGATGTTACGAAGTTACGTTACAACGAAATGTGGAGGTCAGTTTCTACCTTTCGAGGTGTGCCTGGAATGGAATCTCTTTATGTCAAATACTTTTTTGCACACAAGGGAATCCATCAATATACTTGCTAGAGACGAAATGAAAGATCCATTATCTATTATCAAAGAATTAGTGAAAAAGCAGAAGAATATGTGGCTAAATTGTATAGCAGTGAAGAATAAAAACTCCACTGAGTATGAATAAATCAGTTAAAAAAAGTGTACAAGGAATGTAAAATGAAAGTTAAGCAAGGGGTGAGTGAACGAAAACGTTTGTTGAGAAAATAAGAAGGAGTAAATGTGACAAAAAAATTATTCCAGGAAAACATTTTTAAAAAATCTGGAAAGAAGTCAAAAACTCGGAAAAAGATGTATGAAATCGATTGCAGCGAAAGAGGAAAAATGGTGACGAATGAAAAAGATATAAAAGAGAGATGGAAAGAGTATTTCGAGGAGATGTATGAAACACATACGATTAATAACGTTAGTGACGTAAGTACATTTCCTCGAATATATGTGTGAATGATGTTTCAAGAGAGATAAGTATGGAAGAAATAAAGAATGCCACTAAGTCCTTGAAAAATTGAAAAGCTGTGGGATTCGATAATTTTGCTGCAGAATACATTAAGAATGGTGGCAAAATAGTTCTCACATGGTTACATAGGCTCTTTAACCGGTGTTTAGAGGATTATTATAATCCCGTAATTGGAGAAGGGCGGTTATAATGCCTCTTTACAAGGGAAAGGGATCTAGGGTGGAATGTGGGAACTACAGAGAAATACAATCGGTTTATTGAGTGCTGTTGGTAAAATGTATGGACGACTCCTCATAGAAAGAGTAAGAACCATAACTAAGGATAAAGTGTGGGATGTTCAGAGTGGATTTATGAATGGGAGAGGATGTACGAATCAAATTTTTGCTTTGCGCGATATAAAAGAAAAGTTTTTGGGGAAAAACCAAAAGCTTTTCTGCACATTTATAGATTTGCAGAATGCGTATGACCGAGTTGATAGAACGAAGCTATGGAAGGTGTTATCTGAGTATGGAGAAAGCAGTAAACTTGTCCGAGGCATTGCATCCTTGCACGAAGATAGCACTACATGCTGCAGGGTAAGTGGTTCATTTTCATCCTGGTTTAACATCTCTAAAGGTGTCAAACATGGATGTGTAATGTCTGTGTAATGTCGCCTTGGCTGATATTAACCAGCTTTAGATTACTAAATATGGATTAGCGGATGAAAGAGCTGAAAGGCTTAAATTTTAAATGTTGAAGAATGAACAATTTGATTGTTTGTTGCCTTTTGTTTGCTGAAAATGCTGTTCTTCTTGGCGATGGCAGAGAAGACCTGCAGACGTTGGTGACAAAAGTGACATGCCTCGCTTCCATCCATAAGGGTTGGAACCAGGACTCCGTTGCGTACTGCCAGTTTAGCTTTTGTTGATAGGTTTTTATTTGCTGTAACTGATTTCAGTGCACCATCCACTCTGTTCCCAGCATTCACTCTTCTTTCTATGTATATCGCTATCAATCTTTCCATTCCTAGAAAACATACTACCCCGTATATATATGAAATCATCTACCTGTTACAAAATCTCTCCATTTACTAATATTTCACACTCAGATCTACATTCATCTTTTTCAAAAACCACAATTTTGGATTAGCTAACATTCATCAATAAATCATTATCCTTGCACACGTTATACACCTTTGTCACCAACGTCTGACTTTTGCGAATACCAGGAACCACAATATCACTTCCACTATAACTTTCACTGTCACTAATAAAACCACTGAATCGATCCACCATTTTATCATCCTCGTTAGAACTATCATTGACGCTCGAGTTTTTCAAGTTGAAATTAGGGACGTAAAAAACATTTTTTCGAGATTACAACGTTAATTTTAATATCAAAGACTAAAATTTTACGAAAATAAATGTTACATTATCACGACATTCACCAGCACGCGTCAAATGTAAACTGATGTAAAAAGCGCAATCGCGCTGCTAGCGTATATTATATTATTATGCTATTATGCTAGCTATATTCAATAAAACTATCTAGAAGCGCGAACGCGCTCTCCGGCGCTAAAACGGTTCATTGCGCGCCACACTAAACTTAGCAAATAAATCTGTAGAAATCACTCTACTTTTTTTTCATGTGGCAACTTCTGTTGGTGAAACGCGCCAAATCGCGACAATAGCAATTTTTTCAATGTTTGTTGTCGAGTTCACATATTTTTATGAAAGTATGTAGATTCTTTTTAAGATCTAGTAATTTGTACACTGTTTTCTTGAGTTTATTTGTTTTTCACAAATATAAGGTATTTTTAAAATCTTTATACCACTTTTTACCGATGGTGATGTTTTCAAGTCTCGCAATGTTTTCAAGATGACTGCAGATATTTCGCAATAAAACACATTTTTTTGTTATCATTTTTACAACATATCTGTTTTCTATTATTACAAAATAATCCGATTCATATTGAGCGTGATCGCATAAGTAATTGTTATATATGAAATAGTTTATCTTTTCAAGTATCAATTTTTTGTATGCTAATTAATTAAGTTTATTTTTACTCACCTCTTAAAATATCAGTATATATTTAAAAGAACACATTTGAAATATTATTTATTTTGACGTGTATTGTGATTTGTTTGTCTTTAACGAAGTATAATTAAAATATGTATAAATACACAGACGCCCCGAGACACGGACATTTCCACTACTTTCAATATACTGTATATTTCAGCATACATTATACATTGCAATCATTTTTATAAATTCGGTTAACATTTTCAAATTTATTATACTTATTGATACCGGTTGATTCACGATATTTTCACTTTATCAAAAATTTTGTTTTAAAGATACTGGATTCCCTTCACTCGGTAGTTCGTATGAAAATTTTATTTAAATAAAATAAAATAAAAACTTCGTATGAATAACTCCGCAAGTTATTTATTGAAAGAGGAGTAAAACCAGCTTTGGCGAACAACAGCAAAAATTACAAACTCATAATATAGTTTTCCATACTTGCAGATCGACACTATTAACTGCGGAGTTTTCTTGTTTTTCCTCCAATAAAAACGAAATATATTATTCCAAAGTTATTCAGTAATCCTTCCCAAACATTATGTGCCCAAAAGATTAAACAAACACAACGAAATAAATAAAATATGCCTTTGTATACTTTATATGTTAATGTATTAAAATGTAAATCAATTAACTTCAGAGTGTCTCTCAACTCTCATTGTATCTACGAACCTATTTTCTTCTATCGGCTTCCCTATTTTCTTCTATTCTATGGCACACAAGTGCCTTGTTAGGTCCCCCCAACGTTGGAGATCACTATGGCAAAGGCTTCGCGATCCTGCGCCGTCCGGAACAGTTCCTCCACTCCTCTCGTCCCGGTCCAGTCGCGAATGTTACCAAACCGCGATGTTCGTTTTCTGCAAGGTCCTCGGCGTCCTTCTATTTTCCCCACCATTATGATTTGCTTCTGCAGTATTTTTCTGCACGAAACATGTGACCCAGATAGGAAATCCTCCGAACCTTGATAGTGGACAAGAGTTCTCTGCGTGATCCGGCCCTTCTGTAGAATACCAAGTATTTTGCGATGAAGCCACATTTCAAACGCTTCAATCTGATTCATCGTGTTCACGTTTAAGGTCCAGGTCTCAGAGCCGTATAGCAGTACGGACCACACAGCATTTCATAAGTCTCTGTACAGGTTTAAGGTTAAGATTGTCATGGCAGAAGAGCACTCTCATTTGATTGAATGCAGCTCGAGCCGCTTCAATTCTGCATTTCACTTCAGTTTCTGGGTCGAGAGTCTGTGTCATCATACCGACGAGGTATTTAAATATCAGAACCCTTTCAATGTTAGTGCCCTTTAACTGAAGGCATGATCCGAAGTAATCCAGCCGCCCAATGTCATCCATTTAGTTTTGTTGACATTTATGGAGTAGGGTTCTACTTCCTCTCCGGCTGCATCCACACTGTCAAGTAATTCTTGGAGATCAAGTATACTGTCTGCCAGGATAACAGTATCATCAGCATACCGTATGTTGTTAATTACAACACCGTTAACTTTCACTCTTTTGCTAGAGTTTTCTAGGGCTTTTTAAAAACTTTATCAGAGCAAAGATTAAACCGTAGGAATATAATATGCATCCTTGTCGTACGCCCCTTTGAATTGCGATTGATTCTGTTTTCTCAGTTCCATGTCTAATTTCGGCTGTTCGGAACCAGTACAAATTTTTAATGAAGTTCTGGTCTTTGCTGTCTATATTGCACTTCTTCAACATGTCCGTCAAATCAGTATGTCTCACCCTATCAAATGCCTTCTCGTAGTCAATGAAACACGCGAATACCTCCCTGCGTTGGTCTCGACATTTTTGCATCAAAACATTTAATGCAAACCATCTTTCCCTGGTTCCAAAAGCATTTCTGAAGCCGAACTGTGTATTGTCCAGGTCCTGTTCACATTTAGTCCCTTATTCTGGAATGAATTATCTTCTGAAATAGTTTTAGTGTATGACTCATAGGGCTAATCAAACGATAGTCATTACATTTTTTAGGATGTTGCTTTTTGGGCAGTGTGACGAATGTTGACATTAGCCAATCATGGGGAGTAATCCCTGTCTCGTAACCGAATATAACCGTCACAAACCTATTTAGACAAAAAAATGTTTTTCTGCATCACAGACAACTGTACACCAAATTCTGTTTTTTTTAGCATTTTCTTTTCACCCTATTTTGATTATTACAAGCTAAAAAAAAAACATGGCAAACTCTAAAGTGACTTATTTCTTCCGGCCTTTCTGTATGAGAAATCATTAAAACATTTAAATTTATACATTGTATCGAATTTATTAGATCCAGAAATACAGCTTATCGTATTTATTCATACATATGAAACATGTACAACAAAGCGTATGCAAAAGTGTTTTAAAAATTGATAAATTACACTTGATTGTTAAATTGTAATATTTTTACTGTCTGATATCCAGTAGGCAATCAAAGATGAAATGACTCTACATATTGAGTCGATGATAGCAACATGGATTTTTAAATTCACGGTTAACTTTTAACTCGGACTAACAGTGAAAGAAGACCGTGTCAATTTTTGTTTTTTTTTTCTACCTGCGTCTGAAAAAGAGCACCTGAGATGATTTCTACAATGACAGTCGATATGTCAGAAATAAGTTAACATACATAGTTTTAATAAAATTAGTCCGTTGCTGAACTATTTCCTACTTACTTAATATTGCCACAAAAAAAATACAATGCACACATGATATAAACTCAGTTACCGTAACTAAAATGACAATAATAATAATAATAATAAATATGGATAGTTTATTTAGTGCCATTTTTGTAAAATACTAGCTCAAGGGCGCAAGATGGTTACAGTGGTAGTTTGCATAACTCAAATATTTTAGCCTACAATGCTTTTACATTACTTTTTTTGTTGTATACAGACATTCAAGATGCGCTCCATTCTCCAACAAACCACAGTAGGAGAAATGTCTTGGCTTCGGAATGCCAAAGCCAAGAAAATAGTAATAACTTGTCAAGTGACATAGTCGTAAGTCTTAAGGTAAATAATCTTATAATCTTATTTTACAACAGGATAGAAACAATAGCAGTAGGAGCCCAGATTAATGAAGGTAAAGTAGAATAGAAATAACTTCTTCTACAATATGTGACCACAATCGGACTAAATTTTAGCAATACAATATATGATATAATATGTGCGTAGACTTATTTTATGATTTCAGGGGAATAATTATTACACCATTGAAGATACAAAGGAGAATATATCATCAGGAACAGCAACTCAGAAAGCACCACTAAATCAGGTCAAAAATAATATTATATTTAAGTTCTTAAGAAAATCATAATACACAAAGATGCAATGAAATCTCTATATTCATTACCAAGCCATTCCTGAGATTAAAAAAAAATATATTTGATGAATAACGTAGTTTTGCAAAACTAACTGGAATACATTTTTTCATACCCTGTCCTAAAAAATGGCACACATTGATTTTACATTCCTTATTTTTACGTTTTCTCACTTTTCGCACCAAAATATTCTAGTTCAGTTTCACTTTCATACAAATCAATATTAATTTCCATGGCTTTCATGTTGCCCAATGATGTATACCCTTACCGCCTTTAAAATTCAAATTTGACATTCTGGGGGCAAATGGTTGCAAAAAATTTATTTTTTCACGTTATCTTTGACTGTGAGTAAAAAGTGCAGATTCAGAACAAGGATGACTTTGACATTGCCGTATTTTTTCTATTTGAATTTGGTCAGCAAACTTCACCCGGAATGGCGTCAGGACCATTTTAAAAATTACAATGGATGTTAAAACATTTTTATACAGAAACTTATCGAAATGTGTCTAATATCAAATGTCAGGAATATAATGTTTCCATTGTGAATTTCGGTCTGTGGCGGATCAATATTTACGTCATATTATGAGTTGTAGTGGCGGGCAGTATAGAAGAAGTAGGACATATTCGCAGAACTCTTATACCCGGAAGAGCCGAAGGTGACGCAAGACCGCTGCGGGAAACCGAGCCCCCAAAGTTACACTTGTACTATGTGGTCAGATTCCAGACAACATGTGGGCAGGGAGGCACCGTCCTTCGTACTGCCGCACCAATACGAGCGCCCCCCTCCCCCTCTATACTACATGTTTTAAATATCTTTGATATAAGGTTGTATATTTCTGTATGAATTTTATCTCCTCCATATTTTATCACTCATTGGAGGTGTTGTCTAGCCCGGGGTGATTTTCTATTCTTTAGTCCTTTGACTGCCTTTTTCACTTCGAGTTCAGTGACCTCTTCCGTACTGTTATTATGTATAAAATGATCCTGATATTCTTCTGCCGTGCTAAAAAGTCGTTTGAAATAGTCTTCCCATTGTTTAATAGTTACTTTTGTAGTTTGTGTATATTCGTTTATGGTTTTTTTACATTTCCTCAGCATCTTCCAGACCCTCTTTTGGGCTCCGTACAGGTCGAACTCCATTTCTTTTGTGAATCTCATCCAGTAGTCTTGCCTGATTTTATTTATGTCCGAGTTCACTCGGTTTCTTACTGTCACAAATTTAGCAAATTCTTCTAGTGGCGGTGAGCTTCTGTATTTCAGATAGCTTTTCTTCTTTTCTTAGGCGAGTTCCTTAACTTCACCAGTAAACCAAGGTTTTGTTTGTCTCTTTGCATTTATGTTTACAGTGCGTTTCCCTAGAGCCTCTTTAGCAGCATTGTCATTATTAGATTTAATCTTTTCCCATGCCTGATCTACATTGTTAGATTCGGTAACAGCATTTTGAGATATTTGGTTGATAAGTCTGTTTTCGTAAAGAATTTTCCTGCTATCTGTTTCTAATGACTCCATGTTATACTTTTCTATGTATTTTTGAGGTTTAGCTTTTTGTATTGGTCTTTTGATTCTCAATTTTCACAGTATAAGGTGGTGATCTGTGCCTATGTTGGGTGATGTCAGTGCACATACGTCAAGTATCTGCAGGGGTTTTATAGTTCTATTTGTGATGATAAAGTTAATTATGGATGTTTCGCCACGGGTATTGAAGAATGTGTATTTGTGTTGATCTTTATGTGGTAAAAATGTGTTGTTTATTCTTAGCTCGTTTGTCGCGCAGAAGTCTACTAAAGCTTCTCCATTTTCATTTCGTACAGGTTCATTATATTTCTGCTTAATGCCGTTTAGTTCGTAGTTTCCAATTCTGGCATTCAAGTCTCCAAATATTATGATTCCATCTCTACAGGAAATTCTATCAAACAGTGTTTGCAAGCTATTATAGAAGTTTTCGGTGTCCTCTTTTGGCTTGGTGATGTCTGGGGCGTAGGTGCTTATAAAACGATATGTTCGATTCTCCAATTTTAGAGAGACTTTATGTAATCTATCATTGATATACTCAATATCGTCAATATACTGTTCATATCTCTCATGAATCAGAACACCTACTCCAGAATGAGCTCTGTCTTCTTTATTTTTTCCAGAGTGTTAATATACTCTGGAAAAAATAAATGCATATAGTTCGAGTACATGGATGTACCTTTCCCTTTTTTATTAGTTTCGGAAATTCCGCAGATATCGATCTTATGCTTGTCCAATTCATTTATGATTTCTTGATCTCTCTTGTTCCATGAGGTGATGTTCCAATAGGCAATTCTCGTTTGATTATGTTTCCATTTTCTCGATGTCCTAGTCCTAGCATGGGTCGTTTTCCAGATCTGTCCTTTGTCCGAGGCTTTTGCGGCGGTTCTATGAGCCTTTTTACTATTTATAGATAGGTAGCTAGCCTAGTCTATAAACCCTCCTCCTTCCTCATCCGGGCTCGAGACCGGCAATGGCGGAGTGGAATCAAGATTCACGTAATCAAAAGAATCAATCGTCAAATATGTTTTTTTGTTTGTTTACAGACTGGTCTTCCCGGATTGGTCAGACAGTAGAGATGTATTTTGACAGTCCACAGGGCAAGTTCTTTGTGGAGTTGCGGAGCTCACACGCAGATAGCGCACATCCTTTGTATGGTAAGAGTGCCCGGTGTGCGGCCTCATTTATCGCAACACCAGCAGGATGCGAGCATGTCGCAGTCATCCACCCTCACTACCCCCTAGTGAGGGAGGTAGTCCGTGTAAGTGCGGCGCTATCCGGCCTCGACACATTGTTTAATAACGTTATCCCGGCGTGTTTCTTGTCTGACATTACAAAAGGATATATTTGAAATAACAAACATTTTTAGCCACAATCCAATAGGATTTGAACAATCTGTCGAAAGAATTTGAGATTTGAATCTTAGGTGGTGTACAAACTATGTGCCAAATGTGCGATAAGTATTAGCCAAGGCGATGCAGACTGTCCCAACTGCGGGTAAAAAGTTAGAGATGTCTATAATAAACTGTAAACTGTCGGTTGTGACACAAGTCAAGATGACACAAGTCATCTTGACTTGTGTCACAACCGCGATGCGAAAAGTAAAATATCCCAAATCTGTTTTTGTGTTTAATAGTGTTATCTGAATGAGGACAACAAACACCCTCTTTTGATCATTTTTTTATGTTGAAAGATTAACTA